>NC_091344.1:7535001-7552501 GCF_038502225.1 Cherax quadricarinatus | reverse complement strand
GAAAGCAGTGAAGAGTTTTTACGAGGATAGTGAGGCTCAAGTTAGAGTATGTAGGAAAGAGGGAAATTTTTTCCCAGTAAAAGTAGGCCTTAGACAAGGATGTGTGATGTCACCGTGGTTGTTTAATATATTTATAGATGGGGTTGTAAGAGAAGTAAATGCGAGGGTCTTGGCAAGAGGCGTGGAGTTAAAAGATAAAGAATCACACACAAAGTGGGAGTTGTCACAGCTGCTCTTTGCTGATGACACTGTGCTCTTGGGAGATTCTGAAGAGAAGTTGCAGAGATCGGTGGATGAATTTGGTAGGGTGTGCAAAAGAAGAAAATTAAAGGTGAATACAGGAAAGAGTAAGGTTATGAGGATAACAAAAAGATTAGGTGATGAAAGATTGAATATCAGATTGGAGGGAGAGAGTATGGAGGAGGTGAACGTATTCAGATATTTGGGAGTGGACGTGTCAGCTGATGGGTCTATGAAAGATGAGGTGAATCATAGAATTGATGAGGGAAAAAGAGTGAGTGGTGCACTTAGGAGTCTGTGGAGACAAAGAACTTTGTCCTTGGAGGCAAAGAGGGGAATGTATGAGAGTATAGTTTTACCAACGCTCTTATATGGGTGTGAAGCGTGGGTGATGAATGTTGCAGCGAGGAGAAGGCTGGAGGCAGTGGAGATGTCATGTCTGAGGGCAATGTGTGGTGTGAATATAATGCAGAGAATTCGTAGTTTGGAAGTTAGGAGGAGGTGCGGGATTACCAAAACTGTTGTCCAGAGGGCTGAGGAAGGGTTGTTGAGGTGGTTCGGACATGTAGAGAGAATGGAGCGAAACAGAATGACTTCAAGAGTGTATCAGTCTGTAGTGGAAGGAAGGCGGGGTAGGGGTCGGCCTAGGAAGGGTTGGAGGGAGGGGGTAAAGGAGGTTTTGTGTGCGAGGGGCTTGGACTTCCAGCAGGCATGCGTGAGCGTGTTTGATAGGAGTGAATGGAGACAAATGGTTTTTAATACTTGACGTGCTGTTGGAGTGTGAGCAAAGTAACATTTATGAAGGGATTCAGGGAAACCGGCAGGCCGGACTTGAGTCCTGGAGATGGGAAGTACAGTGCCTGCACTCTGAAGGAGGGGTGTTAATGTTGCAGTTTAAAAACTGTAGTGTAAAGCACCCTTCTGGCAAGACAGTGATGGAGTGAATGATGGTGAAAGTTTTTCTTTTTCGGGCCACCCTGCCTTGGTGGGAATCGGCCGGTGTGATAATAAAATAAAAATATATATTAACATGCTTTGATCAATGATTCTGGAATATTCATAAATTTTATAATAATTTAGAATATATAATTTCCAACGTTTAATCAAATACATCTCTGCTTGTAATTTATTATAAACTTGATTTTTGAATACATCACAATAAGAACCAATAAAATTAAAACATTGACGCCGCCTCTGCAAAACATATAGAAGACAAATTATTATTATTATTATTCTTTCTTTCTTTCAACACACCGGCCGTATCCCACCGAGGCGGGGTGGCCCAAAAGGAAAAACGAAAGTTTCTCCTTTTACATTTAGTAATATGTACAGGAGAAGGGGTTACTAGCCCCTTGCTCCCGGCATTTTAGTCGCCTCTTACAACATGTATGGCTTACGGAGGAAGAATTCTGTTCCACTTCCCCATGGAGGTAAGAAATAAACAAGAACAAGAACTAGAAAGAAAACCCAAAGGGGTGTGTATATATATGCTTGTACATGTATGTGTAGTGTGACCTAAGTGTAAGTAGAAGTAGCAAGACACCTGAAATCTTGCATGTGTATGAGACAGAAAAAAAAGACACCAGCAATCCTACCATCATGTAAAACGATTACAGGCTTCAGTTTTACACTCACTTGGCAGGACAGTAGTACTTCCCTGGGCAGTTGCTGTCTACCAACCTACTACCTAGGATAATTATTATTATTATTATTATTATTATTATTATTATTATTATTATTACTTTCAAGATAAACTTACAGCTAAAATTTTGATGTATATCCTATAATTGAAACAAGTTCGTCACTGAATTATATTTCATTGCAAATTATAAATTCAGCTGTTACAATATGGTTAATATATTCGTTGGGAAGCGCTAGGCCCGTAGGGGGTCATACAGTACTTAGGTTAAAAAAGAAGGAAATCGGGTTTAATTCTGGCAAGTGAATCCTTATTACGCATTATGACCTTATTCAGGGATCATAATGCCCAAGAAGGGAAATGAGAGTTAATCAGCTCTGTTCAAGAAATTAATGTGTACCTCCAATTCCTTGGATCTAAAGCTTTTCAGCAGCATCAAGGTACCCTGGAAGGGGTGTGTGGGAAGATGCGAGATGTCACCTCTAGGCAGGTCCACTGCCTGGTAGAATTACCGACAATTAAGTAAAAGGGCACAAATGCAACTAATGTGTCATTATTGATAAAGCTCCTGGAGAGCGAAACGTTGCAAAATAAAATGTCACACTAGTTGCCCTTGTACTTAACAGGTCCACTGCCTACCTCTCCCCACCGCCAGGGGTGGTATATAAAGCAAGGAGCCCCACATCCTGTGGGACACCTCCATCACGACGGTAGAAGTACGGACGCTCATTGTCTCACCATGAAGTGCTGGGTGAGTGTTATTTCATTCATTAGTATTAATTTAAAGGGCTGAACTCATGTGAGTCATTCAGCTCGAAACCTAATTGTACTCAACAAAGTCTGAAAAGAGTAAGAAAACATTAGCAGTATAAAATGCGTTGTATATTCGAGTAGGTGGCAGATGCGTTGGATATCTTAAACCACAAACTTTTACCTATACAGTGAATATCTTTATTAACGACAATGTTACGCGAACACAGTGGATATCTTTATTAATCACATTTCAACAACACATTGGTTATCTTTATTAGTCACAACATTTGAACAACACAATGGATATCTTTATTAATCCCACACAACGGCTCTGCCAAATCTGACATTATCATGACGCCTGAAAAAGTTACCTTGTCGTTAATAAGGGTATATATTGCATCTGTTATGTACTCCATCTATGATTCCATTTCCAGTGATATACACTGTGGTTGAGGGCAAAAACCAAACTGATTGTCGTTAACAAGTGACATTTTGTCCATAGGTACTGGTACTCCTTGTTGCCGTGGCTTGTATTTCTGGGATGGAGAAGCGAGCGGCAGCATCTAGCAACTATCTCATTCACCCGCCTGGAAATCCCATCTCTCGTGCGACCAGCAATGGATACGGAGGTGGAGACATTGTAGTTCACAAGAGATCCGCTGAGTGGCGCTCGAGGGGTCGCCCCTTCAACCACTACATCGGCAGATATTACCGGCACGAGCAGGAGAGTCCTTTTGAGTAGACAAAGTTTGTCTTGCTGTACCTTACTATGTTTCTAAATTATAAATGTATTTATTTTTGTTTAGTAAAATTCCTAATTTCGTGTCCCAGCTTTTATTATATTCATATGGAATCACTAAACATGAAAGGCTTCTACAGTTCTTGGGTTATGTGAGTATTAGTTTGAACCTGATACAAAAAATAAATAATATATCTTTATTTCTACAAGTACATGTACAAGGTATACAGGCCTAGATGACATCAATGACATATTACTATATAGAAAACCCCTTGTTATGCTGAGCATTTCTGGCAAATTTGGTCAGTTTTTTCCCAGGATGCGACCCACACCATCGACTAACACCCAGGTACCCGTTTTATACTGATGGGTGAACATGGACAACAGGTATCTTAAGGAAACACGTCCTAATGTTTTCCAGCCGTACCGGGGATTCGATCTCCAGACCTCAGTATGTGAGCTGAGTGAGCCAGTGACCGAGCTACATGCCGGTAAAAGGCTCCTTAAACGGAGTTTTTCACCTGCATGTAGTACCTCCATTGAACGATTCGTATTCAGATCTCTGTTAATTATTATTATTATTATTATGATAATCAAGGGGGAAGCGCTAAACCCAGAGGATTATACAGCTCCTGGGGGGGGGGTATGTGGAAGGCATTCAGGCTTAATTCGGGGAACTGGAGCACAAATCCAATTCCCTAAATCAAGAGCCCCTCACCAACATCAAGGAACCTTCCTTGAGGGGAGATCTCTGTTAAATTAACGAGTTTCATCCTAACAGTGATGAAATGAGAGTTGTATTTAAATAAAAGCGTTAATAGTATTGTCATTATATTAACATGGACGCGCAATACCAATGAATGTCGGACAGAACCTCAAATCTGATTCCTTGCGTATCAGATTTGCATCTTTCGGTGCACGAGATGTTCCTCAGTGTTTGTGTATGATACAAGCTATTAGTAAGGATGACACAATTACTGCTTTTTGTGGCGATTATCACTGGTAGAGTTAATGGGATCATTAATAATGAGAGAAGGAACATCAAAGGATTCCATGTGTTTGTTATTGTAAGGTGATGCTAGAGACGCGACTCAGCCCTTTAGTAAGTAAAGTACAATGGGACGCCTGCCCGACACCATCAGGAACCACCACTGCAATGACATTGACTCTCTGGAAGGTTACCTGCCGGACATAATCACCGCCGCCGTTCCTTAACTTCTGCTATCCCCAGAAGATACATACAATCTCTGATTGGATTAGAAGAGAACATTCTTGTCACTGTAAATTAATGGTTCAGAGAACCGACACATTGATAAATTAGACACGTGTGCAATTCTTGGGTATCTTTATTGAGGAAACGTTTCGCCACACAGTGGCTTCATCAGTCCATACAAAGGAGAATCGTGAAGAACAGGAGAAGAAGAATGAGGTAATCAGTCCCTCAGACCACATGGACTCAAGGTTGAGGGACTGATTACCTCATTCTCCTCCTGTTCTTCAAGTTTCTCCTTTGTATGGACTGATGAAGCCACTGTGTGGCGAAACGTTTCCTCAGTAAAGATACCCAAGAATTGCACATGTGTCTAATTTATCATTCTTGTCACTACTGACAACAACGGTGATGGTGTTATTCTAGATACCTTGGGCTATAACAGCAGTGTTTGACCTCAACAACATGGACACCTACTTACTGAGCAATAAATGAGTATACCAAGAACATAAGAACGGAAGAACACTGCAGGAAGCCAAAACTAGACACGTCCTCCTCTAAACTAACTATTCCTACTTGTCCAATCTCTTCTCAAAGCTTCCCAAGAATTACCATCAGTACCTCAGGTATTAATCAAACTCAGCCCTTCTCACTCGTATATTAATCCAATCTCTTTTTAAAGCAACGCACGAACTTCTCTCCTGTCATTATATCTAGCTTGTATTCTTTAATACTCCTCATATACTGGAAATGACCAAGATGTCGTCATGTACTGTCTTATTACAAAACTAAATGCCTCGAGTTTGCTCTATTCAATTCAAAAATCGCACAAAAACAAACTAAGTTTGCAATCGGAGGGAGCCTGGTTTACAAGCTACTTAACACACCACCTTCTTGATACGACATAGTCAGGTTTGCACCTCACGACGACTCGTTACCTACTCACCAGACGGTATTGACTCCCACAACAGTATCGACCTATGCCAACTTATTGCCGCGAGTCGAGTGGCGTGGTAGCTAGTGGATTAGGAGCCATGCAGGATAGTATAAACCCACGTAGACTAGACCGTGGTTTATTGGCTACAAGTTATACCAGGCAGATACGAATAATTGTCAGCCAAGAGCCTAAGACCAAGGGAAATTAGGTATTGTCCACAGGGAAGCTGTCGAGAGAGAATGCAGGCTGGCCACACGCGCTCACCTCAGTACCAGCCCACCTAACAAACAAGGGCTGTGAAACAAGCCTTGGCGGGCATTATGAAATTACGGGGTAAGAACACCGTTACAGTTATTATTATTATTATTATTACTGGTAGTAATAGTAGAAGTAGTAGCAGTATTACTATTGTTATATATTCACTGCACACACGTGTGTGTGTGTGTGTGTGTGTGTGTGTGTGTGTGTGTGTGTGTGTGTGTGTGTGTGTGTGTGTGTGTGTGTGTGTGTGTGTGTGTGCGCGTGCATACGCATGACCTTGCACTGATATGGAAAGAACCGCCGGATGTCTTACCCCAGAAGTGCGCAACATCAATTTGTCTGTGGAGAGAAATGTTAAAAAAAATACCGACACACTGGAAAACGAGACAAATGGAATCAAGTGCGATTCTTTATTGACTTTTAATTCGTTATTAACCAACATATTTCTAGGAACTAGGCGACAAGGGGCCCAAAACAAGAGTCGTTTGGAATGCTACTAATGGCCAACACCCACTCTGATTCCGCCTTATTTATCCAAACTACACTTGTGCATACCCACTGATATTTTTGTGTAATAAGCTACCTAAGGCATTAACTTCAGTAACACTATTTGGTTGTTCCACTCTCACCTCTATTGTTAAACCAATATTTTTCTATATCCTTTCTGAATCTTTATTAAATCCACCTGAGTTCATTGTTTTGAGTTCTTTGTTTTTTATCCTCACCACCATATTAATGTGTCTAATTTATACCTGACAAGCACTAGTACAACTCTGTAATTTCTTCACTCAATCTAAGCCTTTCATTGTCTCTTAGTAAAAAAAGTATAAAGCTAAAATACCTTTTCTTAAGCATATTAGAAGAATTAAATGCTATAAAATATTCAGTGTTTTTCTTATTTGAAATATGATAAATATAGCTTACTCTGAATTGCCCTTAAATGGGTCAAAATTCAAGACAACATTAGTTCTTCTAAGAGTTTGAAACTGCCCGCATGACAGATATTTCAGTACCCATTCGCTTAATCACATTTGACGGCAATAAGACATTATGACAGAATGGAAATCTTCACTGAGATAATGTTTCTCTTGGTTACTCAGCTTTTGCTGATGTACACTCAGAGAATATGGTTTTATTATGATTATTATTCTTCTGGATATGCTCTATCATCGGGTGTTCACGTTTATTCCCAAATGAAGGAACGTAGTTATATTTCACGTTGATCTACTACTATGAACATCTCAGGTTGAACGAAAAGAACGTATGCCAGCAAATCAATGCTTTACAAAATATATCGAACGAATGACTGTTATTTTTTATTATAATCAAGGGGAAGCGCTAAACCCGGAGGATTATACAGCGCCTGTGGGGAGGATGTGGAAGGCATTCAGGCTTAATTCGGGGAACTAGAGCACAGATCCAATTCCCTAAATCAAGAGCCCCTCACCAACATCAAGGAACCTTCCTTGAGGGGAACGAATGACTGGCGAAAATGAGCTTGTTGGAAACTTTCAGTGTTACTGAGCGTCTTCGATAAACCCACCGTCACAAGGAAGGTCAAGATGACTTTGTCCACAGTATGAAAAAAATCCGTTTCATTATACACGGCAATGACTGTTGCGATGGTTTTGCTCCAGATTTAGTAGGTATTAACATCAAATACATTTTCGATCACATTGGCATCAACTCTTGCTCACGAATATCATAGACTAGCTTAATGTCAACACGATGTAAACTTCTGTACAGAGACAGCAAGAGGAGTACCTGGCACAGTTGAGAATTCTGTTCGAGTAGCAGAGTCCTCCCTTCAAAAAAAAGTCTTGTAACTGTGTGAGCCTCGGTCTTTCCAGAATTATAATGGTTGACAAGCAACCCAGATATCTATCTACTTCTAAGTTATGAGGAGCAACATGTGTAAGAAACATGTACAACGTCTCCAGTTGTTCTAGGACCAACCCAACATTGTTCGATTAACTGAATTATTATTATTATAATCAAGGGGAAGCGCTAAACCCGTAGGATTATACAGCGCCTGTGGGGGGGGATGGAAGGTATTCAGGGTTAATTCAGGGAACTGTAGCACAGATCCAGTTCCCTAGATCAAGAGCCCCTCACCAGCATCAAGGAACCTTCCTTGAGGGGTTGTTAACTGAAGACGCTGTAATTGTGAATTAGATGAAACGAATTAAGCCATGACATAACAGTTATTGTAATAGCATATTATTATTATTATTATTATTATTATTATTATTATTATTATTATTGTTATTGATGCTGGTGTTTTTGTTGTTAATGGATTCAAAAGAAAGCGCTAAATCAGAATGGATTATGTAGTGCTATGCATCCTGGACGAAAAGAATGTTAAAAATTAATTTATCAGAATTTCTGGGATATATTGTTAATCATAACAAGCTGACTACTGAATATTGCAAATTATAAATTCATCCGCCACATTACGGGTATTATACTCGTGGGGGAAGCGCTAAACCATAAAGGCGATGCAGTGCCCGGGGAAAGTAAAGAGGGAGGAAATTAGATTTAATCTGAGGAAGAGTAAATCCAGTACATTCGTTCAAAAAGTCCTTCGCGAGCAACATCGCACCTACCCCCTCATTATTATTAATATAATCAAAAAGAAGCGCTAAACTACAAGGGCTATACAGCGCTGCAGGGTAGGGAAGGAAGCGAGGGTATTGGGCCCCCCTCCTTAAAAATAATGCATTTTTTATTAAAGATTAAAAAAAAAGAACGTTTTTTAAGATTGTCCTTCAAGATGACTCTCATCTCCGGCCATGAACTTCTCGCTACTGGCTCTCTCATGGCTGGATGAGTTTTTTTTTTAACCCATTGTACCTGAAGTAAAAAAAAAGCAGCTTTTGATGCCTCACTGCGCACGTTGTATATACGAACACCAGGAAGTGTATATACGTACACCGGGAGGTGTGTGTACGTACACCTGAAGGTGTATATCCCAATTTTAAGGATAGACACCTCCAAGATATACATAGGTTGTGGAGGATTATTCATTGATTTTCTTGAATGATGTTCTGAGATTTGATAACTATGGCCTTAATGACCATTGTGCAGTTGCAATAAACCGAACAAACTGGCTATGTAGAGTGAATGTTGCAGGAGGTTTATCGTGACGAAGCAGTTACTGCTGCAACCACAATCAGTGTGCCAGTGAATCTTAATTATTATATTCATGTTAAGCACTAAATCCGTTTGCGTCAAACAGCCTTGGTTCAAGAAATTAAATGGGCACCTCCAATTCCTTGGGTCTGGAGATCTTCAGCAACATCAGGATACGATGAAACAGATGTGTAGGAAGATGAGAGCTGTTACCTCCAGGCAGGTCCACTGCCTCCCTCTCCCCACAACCAGAGGTGGTATATATAGCGAGGAGCCCCACATCCTGTGGGACACCTCCGTCACGAAGCAAGAAGTACGGACGCTCACCGTCTCACAATGTACTGGGTGAGTGCTAGTCATTATTTATGTAGAGTGAGGCACTCTGCGTGACGAGTGGTGGAGGTTCGAGCCTCCGTTCAATGTGGGTCCGCCGGTATTGTCCCAGCCGGGGTCCTTTCCAGTTGGTGACCCGGCAGACCGGTACTCGGGAGACAGATACTGTACTCACACAAGTCTGTGCTTGAAGACGAGTAAGAAAGCTTTAAGTGTCTTATCCACTGTAGTGGTCTGCCAGTTTCAGGACAATTTCCAAGGGTTCAACCCCCACCCGTTCTGTTGTCAGTCTACTGAGTAACCCACACTGGATACCTTTATCAGTAACACCGTTTTAATCGTTTAGTGGATAACTTCACGAAAACGCTTCTCCCACACAGTGGATACCTTTATTAGTCACAGCTTCTTGCTCACGTAATGTTTTTATAAAGTCTGACAACGTTTCGCCCACTGTGTGGGCGGTAATAGCTATATATATAATAAGGCATCTTAGTATTAAATATTCCACTTTGTACGATTCTACTTACAGTGTTATGCATTATTGCTGTGAAATATTTGTAACCTCTGTATTCGACTGAAGAAGCCTGAATAGTAGACGAAACGTTTCCAAAATGAAGATATACCCAACTACTGCACGTGTGTCGTCTACTGGTTGAGGTTCTGGAAGAAAAACACTTGAAAAACACTGGGAGTGATTATGTCGGAGGATCTCACCTTCAAGGACCATAACATTGTATCAATCGCATCTGCTAGAAAAATGACAGGATGGATAATGAGAACCTTCAAAACTAGGGATGCCATGCCCATTATGACACTCTTCAGGTCGCTTGTTCTATTTAGGCTGGAATATTGCTGCACACTAATAGCACCTTTCAAGGCAGGTGAAATTGCTAACCTAGAAAATGTACAGAGAACCTTCACGGCGCGCATAACACACCTCAATTACTGGGAGCGCTTAAAGTTCCTGAACCTGTACTCCCTGGAACGCAGGCGGGAGAGATACATGATTATATACACCTGGAAAATCCTAGAGGGACTAGTACCGAACTTGCACACGAAAATCACTCACAACGAAAGCAAAAAACTCGGCAGACGATGCAACATCCCCCAATGAAAAGCAGGGGTGTCACTAGCACGTTAAGAGATAATACAATAAGTGTCAGGGGCCCGAGACTGTCCAACTGCCTCCCAGCATACATAAGGGGGATTACCAACAGACTCATGGCTGTCTTCAAGCAGGCACTGGACAAGCACCTAAAGTCGGTACCTGACCAGCCGGGCTGTGACTCGTACGTTGGATTGCGTGCAGCCAGCAGTAACAGCCTGGTTGATCAGGCTCTGATCCACCAGAAGGCCTGGTCACAGACCGGGCCGCGGGGGCGTTGACCCCCGGAACTCTCTCCAGGTAAACTCCAGGTTGGTGTCTTGGCGCACGGAAGCATTCTTTATCCTAGACATTCCCTCCACTTGCCCTTCCTTGGATCGAACCTGAATACCTAGCCTTCACGCTCTATATGGTTGGTGCGGGTTTAGCGTTTCAAATGAAATTGTAATATAATAATAATAATAATAATAATAATAATAATAATAATAATAATAATAATAATAATAATAATGATAATAATAATAATAATAATAACAACAATAATAATAATAATAATAATAATAATAATAATATGTCCTTCCTAAATTATATTCATTGAAGTGATTTGTGTGGAAAGTGATTTTTTTTCATTTACCGAGTTCATATAAGATACATGAATACAGGGAATTGTGTAAAATAGCCACACATCCATATTATGGGAGCCACTCACCAGATCAAAATGACGTGCTGGCGACAAGACGGAAGAAAAGGCATGTTACAAGACAAACTCATATTGAAACAACGTTTTGCTCCGTGTAGAGCTTAATCAAGTCTTGATTTGATGAAGCTCTACACAGCGAGACGGTGTTCCAGTGAAAAGATGCTTTGCAACTTATCTTTCCTTAAATTAATAAGAAGCGTGTTTGAGCTCCGTTGCGACACAGGTGTTGTAAAGGGAGGTGCTGGATGGTGGAGATGTTTATGACCTTCAAGGAAGGATATCTATTGATACCAGCCTAACAGGATATAAGGACAGCCGGCTGCTGTCAGTTAACACATTAATTATATATATATATATATATATATATATATATATATATATATATATATATATATATATATATATATATATATATATATATATATATATATATGTTTGTGTGTGTGTGTGTGTAAAGAATGCCGTCGTCTTTATTTTTTATCCGATTTATTTATTGACGTTACTGACGAATTTTCATCCATCATCAGAATCTTGAAGTATATTATAATAATATTTACACAGTAGCTTTAAAACAATATCACAAAATCATACCAGTTAAAATTCTAATCACAGGATGAATTAAGTGAGTATGCTAAGCTGTACACTTTCCTTCGTGCACACATTGGGAGATCCAAGGCCAGAAGTTGACCAGGGAGGTGAAGATAGTGAGTGGTTTCCCACAGGTGTCCTGGGTGTGGAAAGTTACCAGGCCAGCAACTAGCCATTGATCCTGAGCACGTGTTCCAGCGTTCACCAGGTAAGGTCCTCCAGATGATCCTTCCTCTAAGAATCTCTCGGACACTGTCAGTAAAATGTTGGTTAATTAAGGATAGAAATTTTTGAAATGCTAGCACCAAAACTGAATGTATTTTGGAGAAAGAGCTTATATTAAAGATTAAAAAAGGGCATAATACCGTGACTATTGTTCCTTAGACTGCCTCCACTGTTACTACTACTATTTCTTCTCTAGCATTCCATTCTCTGCCCCATTTTTTAATTACCACTACTGCTTTCATATTGCCAACTCCATCACTGTTGCGCTACTTCTACTACTACTAGCTACCACTACCTCTTCCATCCCCCACCCCACTCTCGTATATATTCAGGCTACCTTCCCTTTACGCTTCTCTGTATGGCTAGTTAATGGTCCAAGTCAGACCGAAACGTCGTCATAAGTTTCAGTCTATGTGTAGATTATTTGTGTACATCCTTGTGACTATCCTTTCTACTCTTTTCCATCCCCTTCCAGTTCCTCCCCTTCCCTTCCTTCCTCTTCCACCTCTTCCGCTCCCCTCCCTTCCCTCTCGAGGTCCATTCCTCATTTCTCAAGTTCATTTCTTCAATTTCAGTCAATCTTTTTCCCTTCCAGGTCTTCCTCTACACTTTTCAGTCATTGTTTCTTCTCGTTTTCCATGCACTCTCCTTCCACTCAGAGCCTTCCACGAGGTTTCTTTTCCTTCCTTTTCCCACCTGCATTTCCCAACTACTCCCCTGAAACAAACGCTCAATTTGAACTCTACAAAACACGTACTTGGAAAACTAGCCTAATGCTTTAAGTCAGGAGTCCCAAGACTCTTCAGCTCATCGACCCTTCATGAAGTCTTAGACTTTTCATCGACCCCCAAACATTTATTATATGAAAATAATTTAATTAATAGTACTTTAACAAGTAGTACTACGAATAATAATAATTAAAAAAAATAGGTAATGTTTAAATTATGAAAAAAAATATAAGATTTAACATTCTCTTTTTTACTGAAACTGTTGATAGCATTAATGGGAAGGATTCATGTCATGAGGGTCAACAAGGACACTGATGCTAGGTTGGAGAGATGAGAGACACAAGGGAGAGGTGGAGGGTCACAGATACCCAACGCAGAGCACGTCCCCAGACATTTACTGACTCCCTTTTTGACCCACAGCCATTTATCGACCCCCTCGATAATCCCATCGACCCTTAGGGGTCTATTGACCACTCTGGGGAACTCTGCTATCACATGATGAAAATTGAAAATATCACTAAGATTTCTAAAGTTGTTTCTCTAAACATGACTCAATAAACATTGTTTTTCCTACCAATATCATTTGCGCAGAATTGGTTGGAGTCAATGTTGGTAGCTCTGGAACATGCGCTGTGCGGAGAATCACACCGAGAGTCGTGTTGCTGAAGAATTACATCCCAATTGTAATCTCCGCTCTGATGCTTAAATGTCTGCCGAGGAAAAACAACGTAATTAAACACTTTTGGTCGTTAAATTTATAGATTTGTTTTAATGTAATTGCACTGAAATTTCTGCATTGTGAAGAAAAAAAAACACATTAATAGAACCAGTCTTTATTTGAACATTATTTTTCACTCTACACAGCTTTAGCATATAATTATTTGATAAAATTGTACTCAGATCCATGTGATGTTCCGATAAAAGCTTGTTTTCTGCCCCTTGCATTTCATCTTCAACAATGTCAGCAGTACGCTGTGTAGATCCTGCATTATTTCTGTTAAGCACATGGCTAACCCGTGGTTATAAATTCTGAAGTCATCCTAGGATAATCTGGCAGAGCAAAACATTATTTTCTTGCTTAGTTACGTTGCTCTTCTCTGATAGTACCAATGAAAATTTTGATGAGTTCTTTTAGGAGCAAACTTTTAATCGAGTTTGTACTCATTTGCACTTCCGTTCGAAAGTCGTAATGTAAATAAAAAACAGTATTTTAATGTGCTGCTATAAATATAGGGTGAATTCATTTTGTACTGGTTTCTCTATCTGGAGAAGCATTAAAAATGATCCTGGTTATTAAAATCATACATATATGTAAGCGCTTTCGCTCTGAAAGTTTCATGTGAATGTTGGGATTCAGAAGGTTACTTAAACTGTAATATCCCATCACTTCTGGTACAATAACCCTCGAGTAAGTCATGGCGATGTGTTTCCTTCTCCAGAGTCACCCTTGTCCTTGGAAAATGATTTAATAATTCGAGAGTGAAGTTTCTGACCAGTCTTACGAATGTAAAACTGACTGTCAATTCACTTTTAAACTTGTTTCTACCAAAATAATGAGGATATACATAACAAAAGTAAGCATTTAATAAAAATAAAAGTCGTCTCTAGAAAGTATTATGTTCCCCGATGGAGATAAAAGGTATAAAATGCCGACACGATGGAAAAAAAGACAAATGCAGTACAATGCGAGTCTTTATTTTTATTACATTATGCTGCATTTGTGGGTAAGACACATGGAACAGTTAGGTATCTTTATGTATCTTACCTAACAACCTGTCGGTATTTTATACCATTTTAATATTCACACTGCATTTGTGTTTATTTTTCCATGTTCCCTGATAATGTCAATAATAATAATACTTACAACAGCTGTTTTTTCACCAGGAAAGTCTTGGGTTAAGACACAAGCCGGCTGTATATGGTAGGAGAAGGTGATTGCCTTCTTCAAGCGAAGCAAAGATACGTCATTAGAAGGTCTCCGTCCTGGTTTGTAACCCGGAAACAGATGCACACTGCGAATCTGGGCAGAAAACATGTGAAGGATTACCTAGTAAGGAATCAGTTGAATAATGAACAAAGCAGGAACATAAACATCGATAAAATGCCGTAGAGGGGAAGCAGGTGAGTAATTACCCATAAAAGAAACTGCTGTATAATACGTAGGAGGGAGTAACATAAGAATGTTGTAGCACTGGAGCAGGCCTACCGGCCCATTCAAGGCAGAGTCTTATCAAAACCACCCAATCCTACCTACATATTTATCCAACCTTTACCGAAAGCTACAAAAGAATTTGCTACAGTACCTCAGGTACTAATCAAACCCAGCTCTTTTCATTCCTATATTTGTCCAATCTCTTAAAGCTATCCAAGGTATTAGCTTCCATCACCCTACTCGGCAGACTGTTCCACGCATCGACAACTCTGTTTGAAAATCAGTATTTACCTACGTGGGTATCTGATCATTTGGGTGAGAAACAGACCAGGGGACATTGATAAAATAAAGTAATAGGAATTGCAAAAGGGAAATAAATTATTTCGAAGGCAGACAGTGAGATATACCTGTAAAAAAAAAAAAGGCGAATATTTGATGGATATAAGGACATGCTCCAGAAGATTTATTGAAGAGCAAGGGAAGAGGTATATTTTTGGATGAAATGACATCGTTTCTGAATAAAGATTGTTTCTTAAAATTTAATCAGAGATATATAATACCAGCAAGCTGGTGAATCAGAAATATTTGCAACTTGCGAGGTAGGCGAAACGTCGCTTTAAAGCGATGTTTCGCCTACAGGGAAGAGGGGAAGGGTAGCTTTATGTTAGTCTAATAGAGAGATATGAGAAAGGAGATTTAATGTAGGGGACCAGAAGAGATGGTAGTAGTCTGGTTGATGTGCACTGATGTAGTAGTAGTCTGGTTGATGTGCACTGATGTAGTAGTAGTCTGGTTGATGTGCACTGATGTAGCAGTAGTGGTAGTAGTATTAGTAGTATAAGTAGTAGTAGTAGTAATACTACAGTAGTAGTAGTACAGTAGTAGTACAGCAGCAGCAACAGCATGTTAAGTAAAAGGACACAATTGCAACTAATGTGACATTTTATTGTGGCAACGTTTCGCTCTCCAGGAGATTTATCAAGCCGTTACGTCTTAATAAAATGGTTCAAGGCTCAAATCACCACCAATATAAAACATAAAAAATGCAGATATTCTGAATTTTTGCTTATTACTGTATTTAGAAGCATAGTACGGGGAGTTTATGTCTCTGAAGGTCTTGACTCAGTTAACCTTAAAACGTGACGACACAATCAGATAAATCACAAACGAATATCCACTGAAATGTCACCATCTACTAACATCTAATATTACTGATATTGTTGCTACAATAACAACAACAACAACTACTAATACTACTACTTTACAGCATGTCATTCCCACTACTACCACCCTACCTCTTGTAATATACAAAATCGCGTTTTTCATCTCTCTCCTAAAAATTAATAAAACTTTTTGGTGGACGAATTGTCTCTAAAATAATGAGCTCCAAGTGTTGCACATGTGTCTTATTCCCCAGTTTCTTCCTTAGTCTCAAATACATTTTTTTTGCTTGAAAGATAAGCTGAACGGTAGTATTTAGTGACATAACTGAAATCCCCAAACTTTCCAAAACTCACATATGACGTAATGAGTTGTCCGTTGGTTTGAATGTGTTGTACTCTGATGTCTTCTGCATTCACTGCCTGACTGGACGCCTGTGATCTGTCGCCAGAAAATAAAATCAGTAAGTTTGTCTGTGTGTGTGTGTGTGTGTGTGTGTGTGTGGAGCAGTGGCTAGAGCAAGCAAATAAAAAAAATTAAGTGTAATGAAGACAACTCAAAAAAAAAAAAAAAAATAAGAAAAAAGAAAAAGAAAAAAAATCGGTTAATACACAATATAAAAAGTTAAAAAGAAATCGTTTCAGACTAAACTTTTTTCTCAATAAAAGCTTCTGCAACGAGTCTTTTCTTAACAATTGTCTGCAATATGTAATTTGCATCCAAGGTATAAAATACTGTAAATATTACTCCAATAAAACAATTATTAATTTTAAATACTACTGCTGCTGTATCAAATCGTATGTATTTGCTCATGTACTCGTGCAGCCATGAAGAAGTTCGTGATCCAAAGAAGTGGAGCAATTCTCCCATTCCTTGGGTCATATCTGATTACTTCCTAGAAAAAACAATGCTAAAAATATTCTAATAATAATAAACTTAATACTAATATTAAGAAGAAGAAGAAAAAAAAAAGATGGGCAACAACAACAACGATTAGAAAAAATGAAAATGATTCGGCGAAAGCTTTATGGTTCGGTTACCTGGTGAGACAGTGAGCAGCTGAGAGAACATAGTCGTGAGTGATGACAGTGGCCGTGCAGGCATGATTGCCGTTGATGATGACAGCAGCCAGCCAAGGCCATTGTGGTTGTTGCTTCCTATTCAGCGGATTGCTTGCACCGAGACTTCTGTACCTGGGCCGCTTACCACACACTGCAGGAGTTAAGTATCAGGGTGAGAGACGTATCACAGTCATGTATTTCCTACTTAGTACAGAAGTGTATTAGGTGTATTTGTGGCAGTGAAGCAGCAGACCGATTCGGGTACCATGGTCTTGTGTGCCGTAAATCCGAGGGAAAGATTGCAAGACATGAGGAGGTTAATAACATTATCAAGAGGAGCCTCACAACAGCTGGATGCCCAGCAGTAAGGGAGCCACCCCAACTATGCAGATCTGACGGCAGCCAGAAGCGTCCAGATGGTGTCACCCTTCAAGCCTGGACAGATGGGAAGCAGGTGGTGTGGGACTATACATGTGCATCTACCTTGGCTGATACCTATCTCCAATACACCAGGGAGGAAGGAGGGGCAGCTGCCA
>NC_091344.1:7527501-7530001 GCF_038502225.1 Cherax quadricarinatus | reverse complement strand
ACCCATACCAGCCTGGACAGATGAAGCAGGTGGTGTGGGACTAGCATGTGCATCTGTGGCTGATACCCCTATCTCAATACACGGGGAGAAAGGGCGGCTGCAACTTCAGGGTGTTCCAAGGTCAAGAAAAGCCATGGAGAACTTGCCCATCATTATATGTTTGTTCACGAATAGGGCCCCATGCTCGCCAAGAGGAAGAGTGCATCCGTTGTAGGAGCTGGAAAAGACTCATCAGGGTAACTGGGATCCCAGGGCGGCTGGTTTTCTGTTTCTATATAGCGGTTCAGTGCAGCTGTTCAAAGGGAGTAAGCTGCCTGCTGTATTTTGGGTACCACACGCCCCAGCTCTGAGAGCTGGATGAGATTCTCGCCTTATAATCAGTGATACACATGTATATGCTTGCCGTATATACTTTATATCAATATTGTATCTCTTAAAATCTTATATATATGTATATATATATATATATATATATATATATATATATATATATATATATATATATATATATATATATATATATATATATATAATATATATATATATATATATAATATATATATAATATATATATATATATATATATATATATATATATATATGCTCTCCATATATATATATATATATGCAGAAACAACCACTCTGAAAGAATAGAGAAATTCCAAGCACTTTCGTGACTTCTCCCTTCATCAGGAACTATGTATGGTTCCTTGATAGCTCTACTCATAAATATATATATATATATATATATATATATATATATATATATATATATATATATATATATATATATATATATATATATATATATATATATATATATAAATATACATAGTGGTTACTAGAGTCTTACAAACAAGCAACTTGGAGCGTCATAAGTCTCATCTTATAAAATGGAAGATGGCAGACACAATAGAAGCTCCAATGGCCAATCAAGGTCTACATATTAAAATTGTTAAGCTGGAAATGTGCTCTTAGGAAATAATAAAAAGCCCAGGATGAAAGTATAATAAGCTGAATGCTTTGCTACAACAGGAAAAACTCGAGCACTTTACTTTCGTTTTGTGGCTTAGATGTGACTCACTAAGCTTAGCGAAAAGTAGTTGGAGGACCATTGGGTTTTGCTCTTATGCTCACGCTGTATTTGGTTGCTCGATCTTGGCTTGTCGTTTATTAGTTCTCCCTTTGACAAAGTTTTGTGATAGGCAGCTTGCATAAAAGTATGGAACCTGAGTACTGACCTCTCCCAGTCTCAGTGAGTATGGAACCTGAGTACTGACCTCTCCCAGTCTCAGTGAGTATGGAACCTGAGTACTGACCTCTCCCAGTCTCAGTGAGTATGGAACTTGAGTACTGACCTCTCCAAGGCGCTGTATGCCCCAGTTGGGCTTGGATTGTAAATAATTTCTTTCTTGGCAACAATTACTAAGGGGAAGAAATTGTACAGATGTAAACCCACCTATCCTTTTAAAAGTACATCTGTACTGACATGCCTTACACGACACAGGACATCGTATCTCACAGCAGCAGCAGTCAGCTGGCAGGTGTAACTCAACAGGCCCTTGAAAGAATGGGGAAGAGGGGGCTTTGATGCATGTGTAGGGCTCTTTGAAAAAAATTGAATTTTTTGTGTTGAAGTGAGGCAGAGTTTAGGAATAGAGGGGGTAAGCTCTTTATTTAATGGTTTTAGTTATAAAAATTCTTGATCTGAGAAAGTAGTCCTAGAAGGCTTAACGCTTCCACATGAACATTTAGTTACAAACTCAAAATATTCTTGAGCTGGTGTTTAATCGGTTTCCTCCGGCAACAACTGACTGTGAAGCACCTGTGATCTCATGGGAATACCACCCTGTTAACTGTACGTGAAGGATGTGGCGCCTGGATATACCACGTACTATATATAACTATTATCCATGGGTAATCACTAAATTCTTGAGGGTCTCACAGCGCCTTGGGAATGGGAGGGATTGGGGGGTAACCACATTTTATCTGAAAAGGGTGAGGTACCTCCGAATCTTTAATTCAAGGGGTCTAATTCTCACTGACCCTTTTACCCCACGAGTTGTGCATTCTTAAATCATTGCTGGGTTTGGGATATTTATAACCTTCGAACAGAGAGTTAGCGTCTAAATTCTTATTGTTTTTATGACTTTCATATATCTTATGATATACACTAGAACTTGATTTATTACAATTATCAAAATTACACATACGCATCAACTCCTATTTAACTGCGACAGACGATCAGATTCTCACAAACTTATAATTTCGCTACGGTATTTAGTGGGAAACAGCGTTTTGAATTCATCTGGCAATATTAATTATAATAATATTCTACATTCTCCGTTTACACTGCTGAAAATGCCCTTTGGTTTCTGCATTCTGGCGAATATAATTCTGTAGTGTGTTTATCTCATGATTAGAGGAAGGAGTATCGAATTTTCATTAGTCATGTTAAATGACCCAGACTTGTTCAGCGCTTCACATAATTAATAATACT
>NC_091344.1:7430001-7522501 GCF_038502225.1 Cherax quadricarinatus | reverse complement strand
TTTGCTTTCAAATCACTCTATAAAAATGACAGCCTCTGTCAGTAATGTTTTTCATCTTAGAGCTGAAGTGAACTTACCCACTTTTTCGGACAATTCCTTCCACATTTCTGAAATGAAAAGGGTAATATCAGAATTTTTTTTGGCATACTAGAAGACATATATGTGGAGATAATGTTTTAGCAATGTGAATAATTATTAGTAGTGCATTACAACATCCTATTTTATTCCCAAAATTATACCAGTATAACGTAAGACCAATACAATTTTTATTAGAATATTTTGAGTTAATTTACAGAGTGTATTTAATCACGAGTCTAATTGTATTAGAGATAATACCGACAGGTTGATGAATAAGACATAAGTGCAGCATCACGCTATCTGAGAGAACTATCGCTTTCCGAGGAAGTTATTACTCTGAGTCAGAGACATGAAAAGTGTCTTACATAGAGGAACCACACAGTTATCACCACAAACTTGGGCAGAGCTCCAAAGTGGAGACGTAATTTACTGGCCGTGGAAGTACTGGAGAGATATGTGGCGTACGATGAAGTAACAGTATTAACAGTGTTGGCCAGCCATGTAGTCGCTGACGACAGCGGTGTTATGCATGTAAAAGTGTCCAGTTCCTTAGTACTGCCCACGCTTGTGTGACTGCTAGTACTCCTCTCTGGTATCTCTACATGCCTCTTTTCTATTGTGACTGTATTAACTGATGAAGCTTTCCTGGTTGGCGAAAAGTCTCTCTAGTACTCCTAAAGATGATTTACTAGTTTTGCGCTAAGAAGGTGCAAATGATTTATGTATGACCTTCGGATATAGTGACTTTGCACACGCTGAGGCAAACAAATTGCTTCATGATGTATAAAAATATAGTAATGCAAAGGCACTTACAGCTTTCATATAGACAACGTTTGGTTCAATGTTCCAGAAGAGAAACATTGCTCGAATTATTACCCAGTTATATATTTATTTATATTACCTTATCTGTTGGCATATTTTTGCCCATGAAATTACGTGTGTATGAGCGAAAACATTTAGTGAAAAATTCCTGCTATATGTACTTTAAAGTACACACAAACACTCCTCTAAATAAACTCAAATTAAGTTGTAATAAATAACTGTCAATGAATAAACAGAAGGGTGGACGAGGGGCTCGAATCGCGGTTCAAGCCCCTCGTCTACCCTTCTGTTTATTCACTCCTTCAAATACATAACATCGTCACTCTTAAATATACAGTCACTTCCTCCAGTACACTCACAATCCTTTCTTATACTACAATCATTCTCTCAATTATTCTCACAGAATTCACCCTTCAAAAACACACAGTCACACCTCTAAATATTGATACAAATATTCCCTCAAATACAAACAAATACTCAAGTATCATTACACGATTATTCCCTTAGATATTGACATACAATCACTCTCTTCAATACTCAATCATTCCTCCAACTACTCACAGATAATCGTTTTCACAAATGCACATACATACTCACTACAAGTACACACAATTATTCAAATGCTCACAGGTAATTACTCAAATAATCACACACAAAATACAGTGATAGCATCTCCACAGACTGTATCGCATACAGTGTATTATACCGAGAAACGTATATAAAAGATACTTGAACTTATCGATCTCCTGGAGCGATACATATCTAAAGAAAAAATTCTTAACGTTGCGCATGTGTCTTTCTTAAGCGTCCACATATATCAATGATAAAATCCGAAATCATAAGCAAACTAGGAAAATAATATGGTACTAACACGATGATCTGAAATCCACAGGAGAGAACACTGACGGTCATGTTGATGTCCTTCCTCTCTGGCACCACGCTGCACGCTTCTTCCTTTTCTGTGAAAATAGAGGTACACTTTACTAACACAATGGATATAATAAGACAGAAAAGCAGTAAGGAACGTTTGTTAATTAGCAATATTTGCTCATGTCATTCACAAATAAAGATTCCATACTGATTCCGTGTCATATTTTTCAACTACTCCTGTGAGAACATCATGTCAGCATGTCTCCTGTGAGAACATCATGTCAGCATGTCTCCTGTGAGAACATCATGTCAGCATGTCTCCTGTGAGAACATCATGTCAGCATGTCTCCTGTGAGAACATCATGCCAGCATGTCTCCTGTGAGAACATCATGTCAGCATGTCTCCTGTGAGAACATCATGTCTGCATGTCTCCTGTGAGAACATCATGTCTGCATGTCTCCTGTGAGAACATCATGTCAGCATGTCTCCTGTGAGAACATCATGTCAGCATGTCTCCTGTGAGAACATCATGTCAGCATGTCTCCTGTGAGAACATCATATCAGCATGTCTCCTGTGAGAACATCATGTCAGCATGTCTCCTGTGAGAACATCATGTCTGCATGTCTCCTGTGAGAACATCATGTCTGCATGTCTCCTGTGAGAACATCATGTCACAGACTGTAAGCAGAAAATCTTCGGAATATAAACAAGGCGGAATAAAATAATACAACATAATATAATTAGTGACTATATTATACTGCCTCTGACTGGGAAAAGTTTAAATCAAGCGAATCTGTCCTACATAAAAATTTCTACACTAAATTTAATTGTCTCATTGAACTGCAATATTACTGTCTACTGCTCTTACATATGACCTGCTGAGATTCCACTATAGACCGTTCAGATGTGTAAGAAAAAAAATATATTTGATGTTTTTTTTCAACTAGGCGGCCTCTTAATTACTATAAATTAATGGGAAATCATTAAGCCCGTAGGGGTGACACAGCTCATGGAAGGCAGTCATATTTAATGGGAGGAAGAGCACAGTAGCTCTAATTCCTTGGATCAAGGTACCAGGGGTCGCAACAACATATCTACTTCGAGCTGGCAAAAGATACTCGAAATACAGTAGAGGTAAGAAAAAATTTCCCTTCGACTAGGGTTTTATGATGCTGCTGAAGGTCTCTTGATCCAAGAAACTGGAGCAATCCTCCCCTTCCTCGAATCGAATCTGGCAGCCTTCTATTTTTTTAAGTGCTTTGCGATCCCTACAGGTTTAGTGCTTATCCGCGTAGTACATTCTAATATATCAAAATTTCCACTTATTTATAGGTTAGGTTAGGTAAGGTTCGTCAGGAAACAGGACAAATGTTTCCTGACGCGGGTCTTAGGCACATGATTACCCGTCATTGGAGCTTTTGGTCATCTGACAGAGGCCTTACACTGGCTTACCGGTTCACCCCCTTTAAAAAATTTTTAGTTATTCTTTTTACTTATTTGTAGGATACATATTAGTGACAGTTTGTTGCTATATGTTTGTTGTGAGTTGAGTAATTTGCTTATACATATTCCTGGAAGATGTATCAGTGGATCTCGTAAAGAAGTGTCATGTTAAAGAATGCGAACACAATAATAAATATCATTATTATACGGGGAACGGGAGGTAATCAGGATTTATCCACGATTAGGGAAGAGTTCTCCAGTTCCTTGGATTAAGAGTCTTTCACCAATAATGGTTTTCCAGGTATTGATTTGTAACTATAATCATGACTGACGTCAGCTGCACATAACAGATATGGCTGGAGTGTTGTGTCAGTGTTGTTCGCTTCCCCCTTCCCCATCTCTCCCCTTCCTGCTCCTCCCCTTCTTTCCCTACCTTCTCTTTATTCTTCCTCTTCCCTTTTCCTAGTATAGAGGAAAAGTACCAACGGGGCTTTCATAACAACAATACTGCTTGTATTGCAGATTTTACCTATTCAACAACTTTACTTGATAAACTAAGCCTCCTAAATGTAATATATTAAAATATAAGTAAAGTATTAAGTTACTGACCTAGATTGTTGCAGGTGTCCATACTCTGACAGTAGACGCAGAAATGCTCGTTAGGAGAGGGACAGGAGCACAGACCTTCATCACAGCCAGCTGGTGTTGGTGGGGGTGGTGGTGTGGTAGGGCGAGTTGGTGGAGGTGGTGGTGTAGTGGGGCGAGTTGGTGGAGGTGGTGGTGGTGTAGTGGGGCGAGTTGGTGGAGGTGGTGGTGTAGTTGGTCGAGTGACTGGCGGGGAAGTCCCTGGAAAAGAAAGTTTCTGTACACTTACATATATTTCTCTTTGATACCTATCTCGAGCAGAGATCTTTAGTCCTGTGGCATGGCTCTTCTCACACAATTTTTTTTTACTGGTCTTTTTTAATTGCTGCAAGAATTTTGAGATTACTGAAATAATAACACAGCATGCAAAATATAACTAATGGATAAGAATACATGTTATTCCAATGTTGGTTGTTAAGGAATAAGGCAAGAGCAGACATGCCCGGATCGCATTTAGTGTAGTGCCACTGGAGCTGAGAAACTCTCCTTGCTCACCTAGGTAAGCCTCTCATAATACGTACGTTTAGCTCAGGAATGAGCTTTATCAAGACTTAATAAAGCTCAACCCTAAGCAAGGCATCGTTGCCTCTGTAATACAACCTCACTTCTCATTACATGTTTCTATTCCAGCTTGTCGGCTCATTGCCCCACAGTACATAGCTTACAATAACTAACCTTGAGTTCTAACGGAGACAGGATCGCTATCAGGACTGTTAGCTCGGCGACCTCGAGGGAGAGCCTTAAACGCCATCACTGACACTTTGTAATCGGTATTGGGAGCCAGTTCGCCCACCCTCGCTGACGCTACTCGTGACCCCTGTTCTTTAGCTAACACTCCACTACTGTAGAAAACCTTCACTATGTACTCTACGTCTCTTTGATCTCCATCAAACTGTTAAATTCGACAGCTAAATTAGGATTATTGTTAAATCAATGAAGACAGTAACATTGAATAATCATGATCATAATGAGATGAAATAATTTTGTTGACATCTGGTTCTCTGCGAACATCAATATGCATCACCCACATCCAATACTGGAACGAAACCAGAATACTGTGTCTAGTTAAATAGCCGGAAACTTCACGTTGGTGTAAACTCAGAATTAAAACATATTCACTATGATGAACACTTGCTTAAAATTAAGTTTAAGGCGACATTTCACCTGGACATTATCAAGTAAATTTTTTGTACACAGGATATATACACAGGTGTATATATCCTGTGTATATATTATACCTAACGTACGTTGTTAATCTGCATATATCAACGTAACTGGCATTCGCCGTTGCAGACATCGTAAAAATTCAAACATAGTTTATGAAGAATATTAAGTATTTCTGCTAATTAACATGGTACATAGAGAAGGCATTGCCTTTACTCTGCATGTAATGGCAGCGCCTCGGAGGTTAGCACAGTCCCATGGAGGAGAAAGTATTGTCTATTATTTGTAAATTAAAGAAAATAGGAGTCCTCGACTCACCTGCCAATCTATGTCGATATATTCAGTATTAGTTGTCAGCACCCGCAGGTTGCTTGGTTTTGGCATCACCACATCTGTAACCAGAGGGAAAAAAATGAAAAGGCAATGTGATATCGATACTCATACAACCGAGTCCGGCACAGGTAATCCAGCCGTCGCTGCCGCCGTGGCCTAATGTAGAATAGCGACACTGAGACCCCTGAGTCCAGTTCGGGTAATCCAGCGGTCGCCGCCCAATAAGTGAGCCTAGCACCTGTGCTCTACTAGTCGCTGCTACAGTGGCCAATGACTGAATTAAATTTTACCGCGAAAGTGGCTAGTTTATTATCCTACTCAACCACCACCTCCCGCAACACACTGTCAGACAGACCCGGGAGGACGGCAGCACACCTTGTGTATCTTGCAGTCAAGAACCTGAAGATGTTGCTGCCGATCATCGCCTGCCACCCGTCACCTCGGGTGGCATGGAGAAGACCCGGACCAGGACCCTTCCTGGCGAACCTACCTGAACCTGCTGGTTTATTATGTACAATGTATTATGTTGAATGGATGCTACCGAGCTAATGAATACACAAAAGACCTTGGAACTAGATTTCAAAAGGATTAACGGGAGTACAATAAATCTGTAAAAAAATATTTACAACAAATGTTTTTTTCTGCTGCAAATAAATATTTGCTTAAAATGTCTGGCATCTTATTTTCATTTTTTAGGACTCATTGCTATGCCTCATAGATTACAATAATGTCCACCGCAGTATGCCTTAATAAATGGACAATGAAGCACACAGTGCTTGAGAGAGTAACCATAACACTGACTATATACCTGGCATTTAGTTTGATGAATGTCTGTGTATATGGCAAACTAACTGAAGTTACTTAAATCTGGCTTCTATAACATCGGTCAAGTCAGTTTACATTGCAAGTTGTTCAGTAAATGTGCACACCTACTTTCATGCTAAGATAAGTTATGGATTTATTCAGGCTTCAACTATATATACATGTATTAAATAAGAGTCAAAATACCGTTATGAAGTAATTCATAATCAGCCCACAAATCAGAGATATTTTATATTTCATAATACGCTAAACCTTTACTGGCTAACCAGAGAAACAAGTGGTGAAGGTTCGAACTTCCCGCTGATTGCAGCCCGGTCTCTGACAATTCAGAGATGAAACTAGACGACGTTTCGCTCTGCCATATGTAATAATGTTGGCAGAATTACCGACAATATGTTAAGTAAAAAGGACACAAGTACAATTAATGTGATAGCGAAACGTTGCCACAATAAAATGTCTCCTTAGTTACACTTGTATCATTTTGCCGCCTTGATACGGTCCACGAAGGATCAATTTGTACATTCGTGTTCACAGACACAACCGACTTGTTGCATCTCCACCGTTGGGCCAGCAAAGACACGCACCATGTTTTCCTGGAAGAATAAACCAACAATAATAAATTTTTGAAGTTGGTAGGTTCAGGAAGTCCATCTCGGTTATTCCCGAGGAAGTAATTTTTGCGAAACCTTTATCAAATTCGGACTCATTTTGAATGTTGTTTTTTGAGCTATTATTATTATTATTATTATTATTATTATTATTATTATTATTATTATTATTATTATTGTTGTTATTATTATTACGCTGAGCAACAAAGAATATTCGTTAGAGATAATTTTTTGTGTGCCATATAAAGCTTTTGAAACTGACTTTAGTACAGTTTTCGGTTTTTCTCTATCACGTAAAGTTTTTGAGAAAACACCGATCATGTTTTTTTTCTGGTGTCCTATATACAAAAGTAACTGCCTTTAATAGGGAACATGTTACTTTATTTTTCGATTTGTAACAAGCATAAAAAGCCGATTATCTATCGAAATTGTGTAGAAAAATACATCTGAACAATCTGTAGCGAAATTCATCATTTAGTTTGTGAGATAAGCACTCAAACTTTGTAATTGTTTATAGTTCTTCCCAAATCATAAACTTTTTGGATTTAAAGGGCTAAACGCAGCTCTACATACAAGAACATAAGAAAGGAGGAACATTGCAGTAGGCCTACTGGCCCATACATGGGTAATATTTATAATGGGTTGGGCAAATATTTTTTAGAGGGTTTGGGATTTGACAAGAACATGCCACGTATGGGCCAGTAGGCCTGCTGCGGTGTTCTTCCTTTCTATAATTACTCTAACCTTGAGTTGTGGCTGAAACAGGTTCGCTTTCAACGCTGTATGCTCGACGGCCATGAGGAAGAGCCTTGAAAGCCTTGACCCTCAGTGTGTAGTCGGTGCCCGGAGCCAGCCCGCCCACTCTGGCAGACGTACCTCGGGCCACCTGGTCCTTGGCAAACTGCTCTCCTGAGTAGTACACGTTCACCAGGAACTCCACACCTCCCTCTCCATACTGTTGAAGCATTCAGTGAAATGAAGCTGCTACGTGATCAGTACTGGTATAGTTCTTCCCCAAAAATTATGCAGTAATTATAAAAATTCCCCGTGAGGAGCTTAATTTCGCAGTTTATGTTAGAATGCTTCAGGCAAGTTCCCTTGAAGCTGGTAAAGGTCTCCTGATCCATGGAACGAAAACTACAGATCCCTTTCTTGACATTTGATTTAATTATCCACTTTCACCCTCTTATATCCCTCTTATATCATTGTAAGCCCGAGCTTACAACTTCCTCATGACTATAATAATTATTTGACGAGATCATTGTTGGTAAAGCCAACTAATATAAAAAAACTTAATAACTGCTAAATAAGATAATCACTATGAAAAGAAAATAGTATAGTAGAATGTTAACACCATCCAATATATATATATATATATATATATATATATATATATATATATGTATATATATATATATATATATATATATATATATATATATATATATATAATATGGAGACGACAGAGTTGTTGAAAAAATATATATATATATATATATATATATATATATATATATATATATATATATATATATATATATATATATATATATATATATTCCTTTTAAGGCTTTAAGTTCGAACTAATGAACTCCGACACCAGGAGACGTGAGTGTACGTATCCGGTTATAATGTCAGGTACATGCATAATACAAAATCAATAGACAGTGCGTCAATGTGTTTCAAAGAGAGTTAGCCATTTGTCTGAATGAAAAAACAAAGAATATTCACAATCACTAGGTTTCTAATGATTTTTCCGGAAGGGCAAAGATACCGAGGCTCAGAGTTGACGTACTGAATACTAACATCTCCGTTTATGTGCTTGGTTTTATACTCAAATCTATTTTATACTCCTGACTATTATATGTTTCACTCTCCAAGTAGGATCTACCAGAATTGAAAAAAACGTGCTATGCAGGCGACACATTTTCATAATAGTTTTCACCTACTGTACTGTTATTTTATCATTATCGTTTACTACTGTTAAAAACAACATCGTACAACTAGCATCAACAGCCTTATTTATCAGTCCTGGTCTGGGACTGGAAGGGAGAGGGGTGAAAGACCCCCCATCCTCGACTCGACTACATTTATTCTAAAGGTACCCTAGTTGTCCTTTACCAGTCGTATATTTGACTTATTTTACTTACAGAACCACTCAATGTATATGTGAAACTGACCTGCCATTCTAGATCAACGTAGTCTTGTCCAGTCGACACCACTCTCAGGTTGGCTGGTGTTGAACGCAGGACCTCTGAAAATGTTATCAAGTAATTCTGTTACATACGTACGGAAAGTAATTTATTACCATTTTACGTTAGATTTTCCCCAAATGTTTTTACATTGCTCATAAGCAGTTTTGTTTATACAATATTGCACCTCTACATCATGATCTATTTACGTCTGTTTACGTGGTTTTTATCGGTACAAAATTCAAGGGCGTAATGGGAATAATTTATATTGATAAAACCACTAGATGGCGAAAAGTCTATAAGAATACCCAACTGTTACATATGTGTCTAATTCTTCATCTTGTCGATATTATATACCATTCATGTAAACATCCATTAGCGAGCGAGCGAGAGAGAGAGAGAGAGAGAGAGAGAGAGAGAGAGAGAGAGAGAGAGAGAGAGAGAGAGAGAGAGAGAGAGAGAGAGAGAGAGAGAGAGAGAGAGGGGCCAATGTTGTCAAAGTACCACACTTGGATCCACTTCGAGGACAGCGTGAAACAAGCTTTTATGCCACAAGACGGGCAGAAAGCAGCAGCTTCACTCTGGCTGTACCATTCTCCAGAACATCACTCCACCTGAGATCATATATACTCAGGATGACTCGAGTATGCAACACATTCGTACAGCATAATGATGTCAATGAGATAAACTCAGTTGATCAAATGAAAATTCTGGCCGACAGATGGCTCCAACTTCATCCTGTTCCCTACTTGTATGTCTCATAACAATAAAAATGCTTTCAAATGAGCTGATGTAGGTAACAGCTCTTAGCTTGCCAATAAAGTTAGGAATCCTTAACCTGTAAATAGCTTGTCAATAAAGCTAGGGATCCTTAACCTTGTCAAACCCTGTGTAAAGAGAGAAAGAGAGAGAAAGAGAGAGAGAGAGAGAGAGAGAGAGAGAGAGAGAGAGAGAGAGAGAGAGAGAGAGAGAGAGAATGAGAATTTAGACAGAGTAATTTATCATTATTCATCAACACTGATACATCTTCTTTATACTCTTTCCTAAAACACCTCTTCACTTGATTGATCATTCATGTAACTCCTTTTTTACCCCTACACTTTTGAATAAATAGGCTAAGAGCTGTTTTTCTACCTTAGTTCATTTCAAAGCTCAGTTCAAGAAATACCAACCTCAACAATCGGATAGATGAAAGGGAGCAATAGGTATCAAAAGACATGCCTACGGTTTCCAGCCTCCCCGGAATCGTATCAAAGACCTTCTGTTGTAGGTCTAAAGCGTCTAAACTGAGCCGTGAACACCTCTTCCTTTTTTGGCTTTATCGATTCGCTTAACTCTTAAAATATTGTAATTAACTCTTTCCTTTAAAACTTTAGGCCAATACAGCTTCAATATCATTAAAAAAAATTCTCCTATCCATTTCCTCTTTATTAAATTAGCTTTTCAAGTAAATGGAAGATTGCACTGAATGATCAACATGGGTTTAACACTTCGAAAGCTTAATTTTTGCATAAACATATTTTCACACTTTTATTTAATAAACTCACTAGATTTTTTTTCTTTTCATTTCCTTATCACTCCCTGTTCTAGAGCTGCCTTCCAAATATCTAGATACAAAAAGCGGAAGCACCTACCATCTTGCCGTTTTCTTCTCTTTAAAGTATTCTGTGGTGGTGTGTTCCTGTGCTGCTCCCAGCTAGCGGGCGCATGTATGGTCGCCCAGTATCCTGGTTGAAGGTCCTCCGTCTGTAAGGTCCCGCCTGCCTGTTTACTTTTCAGTGTCCACAAGAACAAGTTGAAATTTTCAGGTTTACGAATGTGGGAAATCTATTGCCTAGATCAGTGTTTCCCAACCTTTTCGAGAACGAGGACCCATTTTCAGCTTCAGAAAATTGATTGAATCCCTCACAAAATAATAGCTGTAACTCTAAGCTCCATTAATTGCGAGAATATGAAATAGCAAAAAAGTAGTATGAACTCAGTAAGGCTTCGATGGCCCCTTGGAATAATTCAGTGGCCCCCCAAGGAATCCGCGGAACACAGGTTGAGAATAACTGACTAGGTATTATTTTAATATGATGATACGGAAGTGATAGTGCAGAATTAAGAAATTTAGTCATCTCGGTAATTTCATCTTCTGAAGGTTTAAATATACATTTCAGGTTACTATTTTATGTCTTGAATGGAACAGTTTGTTAATTCATTTGCCTCATTTGGCTTCCTTAAAACTGTTAAATCCAAAGGTTGCTGATGATGTTACATCTACCAAAAGAATGTTTATTTGGAAAAAAAGACAGGGATGATGATATCACGAGTTATCAAGCCACATTATATGTTTTAAATGAAATCCATATGCCTGGTACTCATTGTATTAAGAATATATTAAAAAAATCCTTACTTATAACTTATGTACAAAAATCATTGCCCTTTCTAACTTCATTGTTAAGATACCACATCTGTTTTATACATCACTGGGCAGTGGTGAACAATCAGAAAAGAAAATCCCCTAAGCAAGCTTAATTTAACTAGCGCATATTAAAGAATATTTTGAACTGGATACAAGCCACTAGTATCTAACTTACGGTAAATTCCAGCTGAGGGAAGTCCCAGAGGCCAACACAAGCATCACCATCAACACTGTCAAGAAATTTGTATTTCGGTGATTTGCTTAACAGTAATGATGTGTGTAGAGTATACATAAAATGGTGTTTAAATGCGTAATTAGCTATTATATATATATATATATATATATATATATATATATATATATATATATATATATATATATATACATATTTATTATTTTTTTTTATTATCACACTGGCCGATTCCCACCAAGGCAGGGTGGCCCGAAAAAGAAAAACTTTCACCATCATTCACTCCATCACTGTCTTGCCAGAAGGGTGCTTTACACTACAGTTTTTAAACTGCAACATTAACACCCCTCCTTCAGAGTGCAGGCACTGTACTTCCCATCTCCAGGACACAAGTCCGGCCTGCCGGTTTCCCTGAATCCCTTCATAAATGTTACTTTGCTCACACTCCAACAGCACGTCAAGTATTAAAAACCATTTGTCTCCATTCACTCCTATCAAACACGCTCACGCATGCCTGCTGGAAGTCCAAGCCCCTCGCACACAAAACCTCCTTTACCCCCTCCCTCCAACCCTTCCTAGGCCGACCCCTACCCCGCCTTCCTTCCACTACAGACTGATACACTCTTGAAGTCATTCTGTTTCGCTCCATTCTCTCTACATGTCCGAACCACCTCAACAACCCTTCCTCAGCCCTCTGGACAACAGTTTTGGTAATCCCGCACCTCCTCCTAACTTCCAAACTACGAATTCTCTGCATTATATTCACACCACACATTGCCCTCAGACATGACATCTCCACTGCCTCCAGCCTTCTCCTCGCTGCAACATTCATCACCCACGCTTCACACCCATATAAGAGCGTTTGTAAAACTATACTCTCATACATTCCCCTCTTTGCCTCCAAGGACAAAGTTCTTTGTCTCCACAGACTCCTAAGTGCACCACTCACTCTTTTTCCCTCATCAATTCTATGATTCACCTCATCTTTCATAGACCCATCCGCTGACACGTCCACTCCCAAATATCTGAATACGTTCACCTCCTCCATACTCTCTCCCTCCAATCTGATATTCAATCTTTCATCATCTAATCTTTTTGTTATCCTCATAACCTTACTCTTTCCTGTATTCACCTTTAATTTTCTTCTTTTGCACACCCTACCAAATTCATCCACCAATCTCTGCAGCTTCTCTTCAGAATCTCCCAAGAGCACAGTGTCATCAGCAAAGAGCAGCTGTGACAACTCCCACTTTGTGTGTGATTCTTTATCTTTTAACTCCACGCCTCTTGCCAAGACCCTCGCATTTACTTCTCTTACAACCCCATCTATAAATATATTAAACAACCACGGTGACATCACACATCCTTGTCTAAGGCCTACTTTTACTGGGAAAAAATTTCCCTCTTTCCTACATACTCTAACTTGAGCCTCACTATCCTCGTAAAAACTCTTCACTGCTTTCAGTAACCTACCTCCTACACCATACACACACACACACATATATATATATATATATATATATATATATATATATATATATATATATATATATATATATATATATATATATATACATTTATACATATACAAGGTACAGTTTTATTAATCGTTTTAGAAATGAGCATTTCAGCTGTACGATAAGAATTTTTATAATTCTGAAGATATGTTGTAAAGGTAATAATATGTTGTAAAGGAAATTAAAAGTGAACATGGGTAAGAGCAAGTTGATGAGGGTAACAAACGATTAGATAATGAAAGCTTGGATTTCAGACTGGAAGGGGTGGGGAGGGGGGAACATGGAGGTAGTGAATGAGTTCAGGGAGTGGACTAGTCGGCGGATGGGTCAATGAGAGACGAGGTGAACTATAGAAATGATGAGAGGAAACAGGTGAGTGATACATTGAGGCATCTGTGGTGAAAAAAATGTTGTCCACGAAGGCAAATAGGGAAATATTTTGATGTTGAAAAGAAATAGGTCAATTAAAATTATAGTTAGAACTACAAAAATTAGGTAATTAATTATGCTTCATTAATAAAGGTTTAAAGACATTTAAAATTAAAGATTGTTTCGGTTTTAAATGTAATCAACGTACTCTGTGCTACATATGTTACATGTCACATAGGTACGTTACATGTTACCGGTACTTTACATGTTACCCATCTTGACCGCAACACTGACCCTGGTACAGCAAATACATGGTATGGCAATATGGTTTAAAATGACTAACTCTGATGGATGAAAAGTGAGAAAAAGAAAAACTGAACTGGTAAGAGAGCTGTATATTTCAATCTCCGTCAGCAGTTCTGCTGATGAGCGAGAGACTGGCTTAGGTCGAAAATGGAAATCTATTTTCCCTGATTTTCAATTATCTAAATGATTATTCACTCTCCATGTGTGATATAAATATAACAATAAATTGTATTAAAATGGGCGTTACAGGTTGAGTGCGTTGCACGTGATATTAAACATGACACCATATAGCAATTGGTGGTACACCCACCTGGAAGGGAGGCAGCTGGCCGAGAGTATGCCATATTTGTCAGCTGGTACGAGAACGCTCACTCATCATCTGCCTGGAACAAGTCACATATAAGAAGAAAAAACATATGCATACACTTTATATTGTTGGTACTAGTTAACGTGTAGATTTCATACATATAAGAAGCAATAAATAAGAACACATACACACACACACACACACACACACACACACACACACACACACACACACACACACACACACACACACACACACACACACACACACACACACACACAACATGTCAGACATTTCATAAGGTACGCAGCGCCAGCACTGAGACCACACCAGGTCAAGCAAGTTGAGAAACTCGAGAGGGTTCAGAGGATCACAATTATTATAATTTTCAGTGTGAAGTACTAAACCTGAATGGGAGGCAGTCAGATTTGATTTGAGGATGGAACAATGGCTTCAGCTACACGAATGAAGAGTTAATTACCAGCGTTAAGGTACTTCTGAAGAGAGAACTTTGGGTGGCTTTGAAAAAGTTGGACAGGAACCTGTGTGTGTGAGAGAGTTTGCCCTGCCTAGCATGGGTATGAGAGTTAGCCCTGCCTAGCATGGGTATGAGAGTTAGCCCTGCCTAGCATGGGTGGGTGGGTGTGTGAGTTAGCCCTGCCTAGCATGGGTGGGTGTGCGAGTTAGACCTGCCTAGCATGGATCAGTAGGCCTGTAGTAAAGCTCCTCCTTTCTTATGTTACACTTTTTCCTTATAACAAAACTATTTTCATCATTCGGTCGAAAATGTCGGGACCTTGGCAAGAGTTAGGACGCACTTTTATTATTATTATTATTATTATTATTATTATTATTATTATTATTATAAGCTCCACAGGTTATTTACAGAAAACTATAACAATAAATTGGGTGTACTGAAAAATACCTTTGTAACGTTAAACCTAAAAACTTGGGAAAACCTGTTTGACAGCTGATCTCTCTGTATGTACAGTATATGAGAGCGAGATGTGGCAACTGTGTTGTGGCAGTCTTAGGACCTTGATGATCTGCTGGTCAAACTCTTTCTTCAGTAGAGCTGTCACGTGTTAATAATAATAATAATAATAATAAGCAATAATATTAATAAGCAATAAGAAGAAAAAACATATGAATGCACTGCATACACTGTATTGTTGGTACTAGTTAACGTGTAGATTTCATACATATAAGAAGCAATAAATAAGAAAACACACACACACACACACACACACACACACACACACACACACACACACACACACACACACACACACACACACACACACACACACACACACACACACACACACACACATCGATCTTCATCCGTTTGAGAAGATGAGTTGCTGTTGGCTGGCTTATAGGCTGAAACGATACCTGACTCAGAAGGTGACGCTCACTGGATGAGCGGGTGACTGGCTCACTGAATGAGCAGGCGATTGGCTCACTGGATGAGCTGGTGACTGGCTCACTGGATGAGTGGGTGACTGCCTCATTGGATGAGAGGACAATTTGCTATCTGGCTGGGATGCTAACTGGTAGTCTCTGTAACTGGCCAATAGGGTAGCCTACTCTCTAGCTATCTTGCCTGGCTGGCTACCTGGGTGTGGTAACGGTGCGGGTAGCAACACCTTAGGGTCCGTCTGATCCAAACACTGGTCTTGGCCGCACTAAACCCATCCTTCCTCTATGCTCTGAAAGCCGCGACAGGTGGCGCCACCGACCACCGCTGGTCAGCTGACAGGGTGAAGGGCTAAATGGCAGGGAGTGGGTAGCTGGCAGGACGTGGGGTTGACCAGCAGGGTTTATGTCTGGCTGGCAGGGTTGATGTGGATTGAGTCGTTGGTTGGCAGGGTTATCGCTGGCATGGGTGCATAGCAGGGGCATGGCTCGCTGGCAGTGTAAGTGATTGGTACAGTACAGGACTGACAGACAGGTCTTCAGGCTGAAAGAGTACCGGTCTATCAGGCTGCCGGACGGGCAGGGTAATAGACAGGCAGAGTTACAGACAGGGTACAAGACTGGCAAGGAACGAGAATGATTTAATAATAGACTGGCAGAGTTACAGATTGGCAGGGTTATAGAGTGACAGCATTACAAAGTAGCAGGGTTACAGATTGACAGGGTTACAAACTAGCAATATTAGACAATAGAAGAGTTACAGGACTGACAGGGTCACAGACTGACAGGGTCACAGGCTGACAGGGTCACAGACTGACAGGGTCACAGACTGACAGGGTCACAGGCTGAGAGGGTCACAGACTGACAGGGTCACAGACTGACAGGGTCACAGACTGACAGGGTCACAGGCTGACAGGGTCACAGGCTGACAGGGTCACAGACTGACAGGGTCACAGATTGACAGGGTCACAGGCTGAAAGGGTCACAGACTGACAGGGTCACAGACTGACAGGGTCACAGACGACAGGGTCACAGACTGACAGGGTCACAGACTGACAGGGTCACAGACTGACAGGGTCACAGGCTGACAGGGTCACAGACTGACAGGGTCACAGACTGACAGGGTCACAGGCTGACAGGGTCACAGACTGACAGGGTCACAGACTGACAGGGTCACAGACTGACAGGGTCACAGGCTGACAGGGTCACAGACTGACAGGGTCACAGACTGACAGGGTCACAGACTGACAAATTTTACTCGAGGATAAAGTTTTCCTAGTTCGTTTTTTTCTTATTCTCGCTTTCCCCTTTACTTGTTATTTTTACTTCTTTACTTCATTCCTCTACTGATCTCCATCTATTTTTCTTTCAATTTTAATTTTCTTCTCACTTCGTCTCTTTTTTGTTGTTGTTGTTGTTGCCTCTCCTACTTTACCAACCAAACGGTGGGTCTTTTCCATCCATGTTCTCCATCTCTCATTCATCTATTTCGTCTCATTTTTCCTTCCCATCACCTCTTCCTTCCCCCCCCCCCCACTTTTTTCTTTCACCCTCTTTATTTTTTTTTCTCCCTCACCTCCTCTTTCTCCTCCACTTCCCCTATGTCTTTCCTTCGTTTCAAATCCTTCACCAAATATTTTTCTGTATTCCTATATTCTTTCTTCTTTTTTCTTTAACGTCTTCACTCACTTTTCCTATTTTCCCTCTCCATCTCTTCTTTCATCCTCAATCACCATATACTCTTCTAGTTCATTTTGTCTTATGACTCTCAGATCATCAATTTTAAAACAAGTATATTGAAGAGTGTGAAGTTGCTGTTAGTTCATCTCACTTATGTGATGTTGTCCCTTCAATGAGGAAGGGAAATGAAGGGACAATGAGGTGCCTTGATGCTGGAGAAGGGCTCTTGCTACAAAAAATTAAAATTAACATTCCCTTCTCTATATCGAACCTTATTATCTTTCATTTCTCAGGCTCTGTATAATCCATATTGGCTTTGCGCTTCCCCATGTATTTAATAATAATAATAATAATAATAATAATAATAATAATAATAATAATAATAATAACAATAATAATAATAATTTGTTAAGAGAATATGTTCCAAATGCTATTCTTTCGAGAGATGAATGATTACTGAAGGTGCGAGGCCTTGGCAAAGTGGTACAACTCGTTATGTGGTGTACTGACGAACTTGTGCCACTGACGACTTTGTGCCAAGTGAGGGATCCTTCAGAACATTGCATAACAGTACGGCCACCAACAATTTTTCAGTACTCAAAGCATTGTTGAAGTGGCAAACCCAGTTTAGTGCTCTCATTTACTTTTCTATTTTTCATGTCCTTCTTTCTCTTCACCTTCTTCTTTCATCTTCATTTTCTCTTCCTATCATCTTTTTATGGAGATGTTAGGATATTCTTCTTAAGCCTCAGAAAGACCAGTAAATGCAGTGACCTAAGTGATAAACTGTGCAGGCTGACTGCATATGTAGGTTGAGGAATAATTGCAAGAGGGTCCTCGAAGCTAGGAGTGAATGAACTCGGGTGTTACCAATTTAGAGGCAAATGCATACAACATACGACATACAACCTAAGACATGCAACATACAACATTCTAAGAAGAATTTATAGGATATATAGAGAAATTATTTAATTAAGCGGACTACGATCAAGGGGACACGGATGAAAGCTGGAGATAGATTAGCCACTGGAATGTAATGCAGTATTTCTTTATTGTCAGGGTGGCTGAAGAGCTGAATGATTTGGATGGGGTAAACTCAATGAACACCTTCAAGATTAGAAATGATAAGGATCAGGAGGTCAAAAACCAGGGCTGCAGATGAAAGTAGTCTAGGAAGGGCCAGCAGCTGAGTCTCGACCCCTGCGAGCACAAATTGGCGATACTTAATAGGCGAGTACACACACAGGGAGATGGTTTCTCCGGCGGGGTGAGAGGAATGTAGACGAGTGAGCCAACACAGGCTGGGAAAACCTGAGTGGAAGCGGACGTCATCCTCGCCGATGGTCAAATACATGAACAAACTTCTCACAGGACACTGAGAACTTCAAGAGTAATATAAGTAAAAACAGTTATGTAGTCAGGGATACGACGGTGATTAATATCAATACTGTAGCGAGAAAAAAAAGGTAACAAAAGAGAAACTTTATTGAGACGTTTCTCCTGTATATAAGCTTCTTCAGTCAATCATTCAGTCAATTCTCTCGGTAATCGTGCCTTTTTCACTACTTGTTAATTTTGCCCCGTTTGTCTTCGGTGTTGTATTGAGGGGGAGGAGAATGATGTCACAGACGTATACTGCAGAACAAGGTTCTTCTGGGGCAACTTACAGCTCAGTGTAGAGTTCCATCAAGTTATGACTTGATAAAACTCTACACTGAGCGAGACTATATCCCGATAATAGCTTTTTCTGCAACTTATTTTTATTGTATTTATTCTTGTCCTCAATATGAGCTCAGCTAATAATGCAATAATAATAAAATTAAAAAATTAACAAGGAGAGAATATATATATATATATATATATATATATATATATATATATATATATATATATATATATATATATATATATGCATATATATATATATATATATATATATATATATATATATATATATATATATATATATATATATATATATATATATATATATATATATATATATATGTATATATAAGGTCAACCTTATATTATGAAAATACTACTAAATTTTTTTTTGAAAATTGAAAAAATCCTACAATATTCTTTACCGTGACCATATAAACATGTTTACATTTACATCTCTATACACTAAGAATAGCTGTAAAACATTTACACTGTTGTAAATTTAGATGAATATTAAACCACACCTACACTTTGGAGAGGAAACTTTAGTCGATGTTTCGGTTTATCATGAACCATTATCAATTTATAACTTAATACTGTTCCAGGACGGACCGAACCGTTGTCTCAAGTTTTCTTTCTAATGTGTTTGTGCGTGTGTGCTTATTTTTCTAAAACATTCGTAGATTCCCGATTAAAACTTGTCTTATTGTATTGCATTCTTATCTTTGCTTATCTAAGTTTTGGCTAAGAGAGCTTCGACGTGTTAAAGCTTTTCCTAATATTTTCCTTTTCTTCAGTAATCACGATAAGTCATTTTCATGGGCGATAATTAAACAAAGTCATCTTAATTATTATTATTATTATTATTAATATTATTATTATTATTATTATTATTATTATTATTATTATTATTATTATTATTATTATTATTACATTTACTCTGAAGTGTTGAATCATCAGGAGAAATATTGTAATTTTCATCATAAAATACTAATTAAATATATCGCTCTACCCTTATAATATTTTTTTTTTTTTTTTTGCAAATAAAGGTAATCTCAAAAAGCATTCATTCGGTTCACAACGGAAACGATCCCGTGTTCATCGCAGTTGAGTCTACAATTCATCTTTAGAAGAGGAAACTGGTGTCAAACTAACTTTCCTCGATGTCCTCATACTTAAGCTCAGTAATTTCCCGCAGATTCAAAGTTAACAGACAATCTTAATAACAAAATAGATCTAATTCACTTTTACTCTGGCAAGACACTAAAACTAAACGACTATTATTATTATAATAATAACAATAATAATAAAATAATAATAATTATTTTTACAAGTACATGACGCAACTTATATATATATATATATATATATATATATATATATATATATATATATATATATATATATATATATATATATATATATATATATATATATATATATATATATATATATATATATATATATTATGTCGTGCCGAATATGTAAAACTGGTCAATTAGCAAGAACTCATTTAAAATTAATCCCTTTCTAAAATTTTCTCCAATACGTTTAAAGATATATCTTTTTTATTAATGTTGATGTAAAAATTTTTAATTTTGCACCAAAAGAATCTTAGAAAACTTACCTAACCTTATTAAAACAAGAACAATTTATTTTAGCCTAACCCAACTAAATATATTTTAGATTTGTTTACAATAATTTAATACTAAACAAACACAGTGAAATATATTTTTTTCGTTAGGTTCAGAATGATTTTGGCGAAATTATTGCATACACAAATTTTCACTTGTCCTATATGGCAAGATGAGCGTTGCTATTTAAGCCAAGATTGCAAGTTCTGCCTATTCGGCACGACATATATATATATATATATATCTATATATATATATATATGTATATATATATATATATATATATATATATATATATATATATATATATATATATATATGTATATATACATACATATATATATATATATATATATATATATATATATATATATATATATATATATATATATATATATATATATATATATATATATATATATATATATATATATGTATATATACATACATACATATATATATATATATATATATATATATATATATATATATATATATATATATATATATATATATATATATATATATATATATATATATATATTATGTAGGTAGTAGGTTGGTAGACAGCAACCACCCAGGGGAGTGCTACCGTCCTGCCAGATGACTGTGAAGCGGAAACCTGTAACTGTTTTGCATGATGGTAGGATTGCTGGTCTCTTTTTCTGTCTCATAAACACGCTAGATAGCAGGGATATCTTGCTACTCCTACTTACACTTTGGTCACACTTTACAGACACTCATATATATATATATATTTATATTTTTTTTTTATTATCACACTGGCCGATTCCCACCAAGGCAGGGTGGCCCGAAAAAGAAAAACTTTCACCATCATTCACTCCATCACTGTCTTGCAAGAAGGGTGCTTTACACTACAGTTTTTAAACTGCAACATTAACACCCCTCCTTCAGAGTGCAGGCACTGTACTTCCCATCTCCAGGACTCAAGTCCGGCCTGCCGGTTTCCCTGAACCCCTTCATAAATGTTACTTTGCTCACACTCCAACAGCACGTCAAGTATTAAAAACCATTTGTCTCCATTCACTCCTATCAAACACGCTCACGCATGCCTGCTGGAAGTCCAAGCCCCTCGCACACAAAACCTCCTTTACCCCCTCTCTCCAACCTTTCCTAGGCCGACCCCTACCCCGCCTTCCTTCCACTACAGACTGATACACTCTTGAAGTCATTCTGTTTCGCTCCATTCTCTCTACATGTCCGAACCACCTCAACAACCCTTCCTCAGCCCTCTGGACAACAGTTTTGGTAATCCCGCACCTCCTCCTAACTTCCAAACTACGAATTCTCTGCATTATATTCACACCACACATTGCTCTCAGACATGACATCTCCACTGCCTCCAGCCTTCTCCTCGCTGCAACATTCATCACCCATGCTTCACACCTATATAAGAGCGTTGGTAAAACTATACTCTCATACATTCCCCTCTTTGCCTCCAAGGACAAAGTTCTTTGTCTCCACAGACTCCTAAGTGCACCACTCACCCTTTTCCCCTCATCAATTCTATGATTCACCTCATCTTTCATAGACCCATCCGCTGACACGTCCACTCCCAAATATCTGAATACATTCACCTCCTCCATACTCTTTCCCTCCAATCTGATATCCAATCTTTCATCACCTAATCTTTTTGTTATCCTCATAACCTTACTCTTTCCTGTATTCACCTTTAATTTTCTTCTTTTGCACACCCTACCAAATTCATCCACCAATCTCTGCAACTTCTCTTCAGAATCTCCCAAGAGCACAGTGTCATCAGCAAAGAGCAGCTGTGACAACTCCCACTTTATGTGTGATTCTTTATCTTTTAACTCCACGCCTCTTGCCAAGACCCTCGCATTTACTTCTCTTACAACCCCATCTATAAATATATTAAACAACCACGGTGACATCACACATCCTTGTCTAAGGCCTACTTTTACTGGGAAATAATTTCCCTCTTTCCTACATACTCTAACTTGAGCCTCATTATCCTCGTAAAAACTCTTCACTGCTTTCAGTAACCTACCTCCTACACCATACACTTGCAACATCTGCCACATTGCCCCCTATCCACCCTGTCATACGCCTTTTCCAAATCCATAAATACCACAAAGACCTCTTTAGCCTTATCTAAATACTGTTCACTTATATGTTTCACTGTAAACACCTGGTCCACACACCCCCTACCTTTCCTAAAGCCTCCTTCTTCATCTGCTATCCTATTCTCCGTCTTACTCTTAATTCTTTCAATAATAACTCTACCATACACTTTACCAGGTATACTCAGCAGACTAATCCCCTTATAATTTTTGCACTCTCTTTTATCCCCTTTGCCTTTATACAAAGGAACTATGCATGCTCTCTGCCAATCCCTAGGTACCTTACCCTCTTCCATACATTTATTAAATAATTGCACCAACCACTCCAAAACTATATCCCCACCTGCTTTTAACATTTCTATCTTCATCCCATCAATCCCGGCTGCCTTACCCCCTTTCATTTTACCTACTGCCTCACGAACTTCCCCCACACTCACAACTGGCTCTTCCTCACTCCTACAAAATGTTATTCCTCCTTGTCCTATACACGAAATCACAGCTTCCCTATCTTCATCAACATTTAACAATTCCTCAAAACATTCTCTCCATCTTCCCAATACCTCTAACTCTCCATTTAATAACTCTCCTCTCCTATTTTTAACTGACAAATCCATTTGTTCTCTAGGCTTTCTTAACTTGTTAATCTCACTCCAAAACTTTTTCTTATTTTCAACAAAATTTGTTGATAACATCTCACCCACTCTCTCATTTGCTCTCTTTTTACATTGCTTCACCACTCTCTTAACCTCTCTCTTTTTCTCCATATACTCTTCCCTCCTTGCATCACTTCTACTTTGTAAAAACTTCTCATATGCTAACTTTTTCTCCCTTACTACTCTCTTTACATCATCATTCCACCAATCGCTCCTCTTCCCTCCCGCACCCACTTTCCTGTAACCACAAACTTCTGCTGAACACTCTAACACTACATTTTTAAACCTACCCCATTCCTCTTCGACCCCATTGCCTATGCTCTCATTAGCCCATCTATCCTCCAATAGCTGTTTATATCTTACCCTAACTGCCTCCTCTTTTAGTTTATAAACCTTCACCTCTCTCTTCCCTGATGCTTCTATTCTCCTTGTATCCCATCTACCTTTTACTCTCAGTGTAGCTACAACTAGAAAGTGATCTGATATATCTGTGGCCCCTCTATAAACATGTACATCCTGAAGTCTACTCAACAGTCTTTTATCTACCAATACATAATCCAACAAACTACTGTCATTTCGCCCTACATCATATCTTGTATACTTATTTATCCTCTTTTTCTTAAAATATGTATTACCTATAACTAAACCCCTTTCTATACAAAGTTCAATCAAAGGGCTCCCATTATCATTTACACCTGGCATCCCAAACTTACCTACCACACCCTCTCTAAAAGTTTCTCCTACTTTAGCATTCAGGTCCCCTACCACAATTACTCTCTCACTTGGTTCAAAGGCTCCTATACATTCACTTAACATCTCCCAAAATCTCTCTCTCTCCTCTGCATTCCTCTCTTCTCCAGGTGCATACACGCTTATTATGACCCACTTTTCGCATCCAACCTTTACTTTAACCCACATAATTCTTGGATTTACACATTCATATTCTCTTTTCTCCTTCCATAACTGATCATTTAACATTACTGCTACCCCTTCCTTTGCTCTAACTCTCTCAGATACTCCAGATTTAATCCCATTTATTTCCCCCCACTGAAACTCCCCTACCCCCTTCAGCTTTGTTTCGCTTAGGGCCAGGACATCCAACTTCTTTTCATTCATAACATCAGCAATCATCTGTTTCTTGTCATCCACACTACATCCACGCACATTTAAGCATCCCAGTTTTATAAAGTTTTTCTTCTTCTCTTTTTTAGTAAATGTCTACAGGAGAAGGGGTTACTAGCCCATTGCTCCCGGCATTTTAGTCGCCTCATACGACACGCATGGCTTACGGAGGAAAGATTCTTTCCTCCGTATATTTATTATTCATTATTATCACACTGGCCGATTCCCACCAAGGCAGGGTGGCCCGAAAAAGAAAAACTTTCACCATCATTCACTCCATCACTGTCTTGCCAGAAGGGTGCTTTACACTGCAGTTTTTAAACTGCAACATTAACACCCCTCCTTCAGAGTGCAGGCACTGTACTTCCCATCTCCAGGACTCAAGTCCGGCCTGCCGGTTTCCCTGAGTCCCTTCATAAATGTTACTTTGCTCACACTCCAACAGCACGTCAAGTATTAAAAACCATTTGTCTCCATTCACTCCTATCAACCACGCTCATGCATGCCTGCTGGAAGTCCAAGCCCCTCGCACACAAAACCTCCTTTACCCCCTCCCTCCAACCTTTCCTAGGCCGACCCCTACCCCGCCTTCCTTCCACTACAGACTGATACACTCTTGAAGTCATTCTGTTTCGCTCCATTCTCTCTACATGTCCGAACCACCTCAACAACCATTCCTCAGCCCTCTGGACAACAGTTTTGGTAATCCCGCACCTTCTCCTAACTTCCAAACTACGAATTCTCTGCATTATATTCACACCACACATTGCCCTCAGACATGACATCTCCACTGCCTCCAGCCTTCTCCTCGCTGCAACATTCATCACCCACGCTTCACACCCATATAAGAGCGTTGGTAAAACTATACTCTCATACATTCCCCTCTTTGCCTCCAAGGACAAAGTTCTTTGTCTCCACAGACTCCTTAGTGCACCACTCACTCTTTTTCCCTCATCAATTCTATATATATATATATATATATATATATATATATATATATATATATATATATATATATATATATATATATATATATATATATATATATTCATTGTACTTGTAGAAATAAAGTTATTATTATTATTATTTTTATTCGCCGGTATTCTCCCGGCCCGGGTCTTTTCCAAGTAGTGGTGACCCGGCCTTGGCTCCCTATCTGGGGAGTGTCGCGAGACGTAAGTCCCCCATGGGAGGAGGTACAAATACCCCCTCATCTTTGGGACCAACTGTCCCTAGGCCTAGGTACATTCCCCGCCCTCACGGGGCTCGTAGGTAGAAGTAAGGCCTCTCTGGTCTGCCATCCCCCCCAAAAGGGGCTCGTGGGGATGGCAGTCTTAGGTGTCAGTCGACTGGTGTGGAACACTGACCTAATTTGCCCGACATGCTGAGCATAACAAGAGGCTTTCTATATAGTAGTATGTCATTGTTGTCAGCTAGGCAAAAAGAGATTATGAGGTTAAAGTTGCAAAAGAATCGAAGACTAACCCAAAAGGATTCTTTCAGGTATACAGAAGTAAGATCAGGGACAAGATAGGCCCACTCAAAAGTTCCTCGGGTCAGCTCACTGACAGTGATAAGGAAATGTGTAGAATTTTTAACACATACTTCCTCTCAGTTTTTACACAGGAGGATACCAGCGATATTCCAGTAATGATAAATTATGTAGAACAGGACGATAATAAACTGTGCACTATTAGGGTCACAAGTGACATGGTCCTTAGGCAAATAGATAAATTAAAACCTAACAAATCCCCAGGCCCTGATGAACTGTATGCAAGGGTTCTAAAGGAATGTAAAGAGGAGCTTATCACACCTTTGGCTAATCTTTTCAACATATCACTACAAACTGGCATGGTGCCAGATAAGTGGAAAATGGCAAATGTGATACCTATTTTCAAAACAGGTGACAGGTCCTTAGCTTCGAACTATAGACCAATAAGCCTAACCTCCATAGTGGGAAAATTTATGGAATCAATAATTGCCGAGGCAGTTCGTAGCCATCTTGAAAAGCATAAATTAATCAACGAATCTCAGCATGGTTTTACAAAGGGGCGTTCCTGCCTTACGAATTTATTAACTTTTTTCACTAAGGTATTTGAGGAGGTAGATCATGGTAATGAATATGATATTGTGTATATGGACTTCAGTAAGGCTTTTGACAGGGTCCCACATCAGAGACTATTGAGGAAAATTAAAGCACATGGAATAGGAGGAGAAATTTTTTCCTGGATAGAGGCATGGTTGACAAATAGGCAGCAGAGAGTTTGCATAAATGGGGAGAAATCAGAGTGGGGAAGCGTCACGAGCGGTGTTCCACAGGGGTCAGTGTTGGGCCCCCTGCTGTTCACAATCTACATAAACGACATAGATGAGGGCATAAAGAGCGACATCGGCAAGTTTGCCGATGACACCAAAATAGGCCGTCGAATTCATTCTGACGAGGACATTCGAGCACTCCAGGAAGATTTGAATAGACTGATGCAGTGGTCGGAGAAGTGGCAGATGCAGTTTAATATAGACAAATGCAAAGTTCTAAATGTTGGACAGGACAATAACCATGCCACATATAAACTAAATAATGTAGATCTTAATATTACGGATTGCGAAAAAGATTTAGGAGTTCTGGTTAGCAGTAATCTGAAACCAAGACAACAGTGCATAAGTGTTCGCAATAAAGCTAATAGAATCCTTGGCTTCATATCAAGAAGCATAAATAATAGGAGTCCTCAGGTTGTTCTTCAACTCTATACATCCTTGGTTAGGCCTCATTTAGATTATGCTGCACAGTTTTGGTCACCGTATTACAGAATGGATATAAATTCTCTGGAAAATGTACAAAGGAGGATGACAAAGATGATCCCATGTATCAGAAACCTTCCCTATGAGGATAGACTAAGGGCCCTGAAACTGCACTCTCTAGAAAGACGTAGAATTAGGGGGGATATGATTGAGGTGTATAAATGGAAGACAGGAATAAATAAAGGGGATGTAAATAGTGTGCTGAAAATATCTAGCCTAGACAGGACTCGCAGCAATGGTTTTAAGTTGGAAAAATTCAGATTCAGGAAGGATATAGGAAAGTACTGGTTTGGTAATAGAGTTGTGGATGAGTGGAACAAACTCCCAAGTACCGTTATAGAGGCCAGAACGTTGTGTAGCTTTAAAAATAGGTTGGATAAATACATGAGTAGATGTGGGTGGGTGTGAGTTAGACCTGATAGCTTGTGCTAACAGGTCGGTTGCCGTGTTCCTCCCTTAAGTCAATGTGACCTGACCTGACTAGGTTGGGTGCATTGGCTTAAGCCGGTAGGAGACTTGGACCTGCCTCGCATGGGCCAGTAGGCCTTCTGCAGTGTTCCTTCGTTCTTATGTTCTTATGTTCTTATACCATGTACATGTACATACTTGTAGTAAATAAAGACATTATTATATAATAGTTACCCATACTATTATCGTTTTTGTTTCTGTGGTCTTTGAAACCATAGAAAACGCAAAGATTAATATAGACTTAACTATCTTTGCTACGGTGTTATTCTATTTGCTTTTAAAATCATTGTTATTTGCACTTCTCAAGAGACAACCTGGGTGCAAATGATGGTTAGTGTCTTTTCATCTTTGATTCACAATGTCTTAGTGGGAAGTGAATAATAATAATAATAATAATAATAATAATAATAATAATAATAATAATAATAATAATAATAATAATAAATTATTATTATTACTGTTATAATTATTATTATCATAATTATGTTGCTATCGAGCCAACAATTACAATGTTCAATAGGCAACAATTTGAGCATCAAATGTGAACAACGTTTTTATCAAGGAGAATCCAGGAAGTATCCAAACATCGTCTGTTATTTCTAATTTTGAGTTTGTGATTTGTTTATTTTACAAATAATAAGAATCTTTTTCACAAGAGGCTAGTAAAACTCCTGCATATAAATTAACTAGGTAACCAATAAGAACATTCTTCTTCAGAAGAGATATCTGAAACTCACTCCCATACTGTGGTTCGTGGTGGTCAGACTGTGGGAGACAGCGTCGAGGCCTTGATAGTTCTTACATCCAGCCTGCAGACACTCCCAAGGCCTCTTTTGATTTTTTTTGTTTATTTTTGTGTAAACTATATAATTTAAATGTAAATAATTTTATTCCTAATAAAATACATTATGATTTACAAGTGAATTTGTATGGTGAACTACAAGAGGTGAAGGTGCACAAGTATCGCTCGCGTCCTGTACATTGAAGATCTCTGATACGTAGTAAAAACACATATTGCAATTTTTCAATGATATGTACTAAAATTTCTTTGGATAATATACACCTGGCATTCCTAGGTCGAAAATGCATAGTAAATAGTTAGATTTTATTTAGCTTAGCACATAAATTAATAAAACGAGAATATAGCTTCTCCGTACCATTACTGGTATTGTTTCTCAAACTTGTTAGATGTTGGGATCAATTGTTGTAATTTCTAGTAAAACAGGGAGGTATAAAATGACGTCATTAATTCTTTTTTCGAATCTCTGACTTGTTAGAGGTCAAGAAACTGAATGTTTACTGGCACGTGTAAATGCACTCAAATAAGTACACATTAAGTGCAGCCATTCGTGAACTATAAGACCAATTATTTCTAACTGACCTTGTAGTTCATGTTCTCAGGTGATACAGAGAAATGATTGTTGAACAATTGAATAATGCTGAATAATATTAACTGCCTACAACACAACAGGTAACAATAATATTACCTGAAGTACCAAACCTTAATAACTGACGAAATAAGCTATGTGGTGTACAGTTTAAATGGGTGAATAAAATAAACTTTATCAAGGTATAACTTAATCAGTCTTAGCACTGTTATAATGAGTTCTTCACACACACACACACACACACACACACACACACACACACACACACAAACACACACACACACACACACACACACACACACACACACACACACACACACACACACACACACACACACACATGCATGCTCAGCACTCATTAACACATGTTATGTGTTCTTTACTCACACACACACGGTACCTCTGTTCAAACCCTGTAACTGCTGTTTCTTATTAAATTCCTATGACATTCAGATTCATTATTTATTTATCTCTTAACAATATAAATAATATTTGTAAATAATGTACAAATACAACGTTTTGTATCATTAGGACTCTTATGCATCGCCCACCACAATATTGTAATGCACGCTGTTACACATAGTAACACTATAAATATATACATGACTCTGTTATACATGTTAACTTAAAAGATACAAAGACGATGATGTTATATACAGAAGCATACATAAACTTTATATTAACAAATTAAAAACTATTACATATAAATAGAAGAATAAATTTGAAAAATAATTGGCCTCTCCGTGGTGGTGTAACCGGACGGGAAGTTCCTGTCTTCTGGCTGGACTACGGTACGAGCCTACCCGGGTGGATGTATTTACAGAGCACAGAGTTTTCTGTGTGTTCTCCTCCGTAATTACATCTGTCTGTATGTAAGGATATTAAAACATTTGTTCTAATATCCATATATGGGTAGTGCTCCATGGGGAGGCTACATTTGAAGAGTTAAGTTCCTCTTTGAGGAAATGCTGTGTTTGGGGTTCACAGCTCTCAACGTCCCCCTCAAATGTACTATAGCAGTCTGTTTTTCTTCAATGATACGAAGGTATTTTGTTAGCCGATTGCGTGAGTGTAGAGTACATTAGCACACATTGCCAAAGAGTGCAGAGACTGACCAAGTCACTGGACAAAGATCAACGTAGAAACGTTGTTTCATTAAAAGACTCATGTAAAGAATGTCTTTTCTTCACCTTTTTAAATAACTCAGAGCATTAGCTATTTTTTTTCAAGTATTAATACTTGGTAATTTAATATAGCAAAGGAAGTTTTGTGAGTAATTACATTAACTGATGTTGACATCAATTAATTGTAACTTCTAGTCGCACATTGGGGTATAAAATGACATAATTCTTTTTCTTGAATCTTAGACTTGTGAAGATTCAAGAAGCTGAATGTCTGCTGCCACAAGTAAATACACTCAAGTATACATTAAAAGCAGCCATTCATGAAATTAGTGAAGCATATAAATGTATGAAGATCAATTATTTCCAACTGATCTTGTAGTTTAATGTTTTCAGGTGATACAGAGAAATGATTGTTGAACAATTAAACACTGCTGAATAATGTAAACTGCCTGCAACACATGAGATACCATTAATATTACTTTAGGAAACTGACGAAATACGCTGTGTGGTGGTGCACAGTTTATAATAGTGAAGAAAATAAATTTTATCAAGTGATATCTTGATCCGTCACAGTGTTCAATGTGTTCATCACTCACACACTCATCACTAATTAACAATGTTATAATGTGTTCTTCATTTACACACTCAGCACTTATTAACACTGTTATAATGTGTTCTTCACTCACGTTCACACTCATCACTCATTAACAATGTTATAATGTGTTCTTCACTCACATTCACACTTATCACTCATTAACACTGTTATAATGTGTTCTTTACTCACACACTCAGCACTCATTAACGCTGTTATAATGTGTTCTTTACTCACATTCACACTCAGCGCTCATTAACAATGTATAATGTGTTCTTCGCTCACAAACATTCAGTACCTCTATTCAAACAATGTAATTGCTGTTTCTAACTGTATTCCTTCTTTCTTAATAATTTAAATAAGATACAAATGTACATTATTTGTATCGTTAAGTAAGTTTATTATAAGAACCTTTTGCCCACCATAATAAAGTGGATTCAGTGAGGACGTATTGAGTGTGTTCTCTACGGACTGAACCAAAATGCCCTCCATCGAGCAACTTTACCAACAGCTTAAAGAAAAATTGAGGATGGCGAAGATGGAGATTCGGCGACTGACTGAGGAAAACAAGAAGATTCGTAGTAGTCCTCCTGTTTTGAGTCCTCAGGTCAAGAAGGGAAACTGGTCAGTGGCTGGACAGCAAGGAACGAAGTTGACGATCAAGAAGACGAATGGAAAGGAGGAAACGATGAAGAAGAAAGAGACTGCTGTGGAAACTGTTGTGGAAACATCTAATACATTCTCAGTGCTACCCGACGAATGTGAGTCGACTACTGGGGACGTCACGACGAACGACACCAAGGAAGGTAAGAATATTGTTGTTGTTGGGGATAGCTAAGTTAGGTATATGGATAGGGCGTTCTGCTTGAAGGACAGGAGTAAGAGACAAAGGGTTTCCTTTCCTGGGGCTGGGATGGAGGATATTGTTAGCCATCTGGATGACATCATGAGAGGTAATGGGAGCAATCCTATTATCTGTCTCAGTGCTGGAGGCAACGATGTTGGCAGACGTAGGAGTGAAGACCTGATTAGCAGGTATAGATCAGCAATAGAAATAATTAGGAGGAAGGGTGGGAACCCTGTCATATGTGGTATTTTGCCAAGGAGAGGAGTTGGAAATGAATGGTTGTCCAGGGCAATTGGTGTCATTTGCTGGCTGGACAAATACTATAAGGAAAATGCGGTAACATTCATTGACAACTGGGACCTCTTCTATGGCAGAAATGACATGTATGCCAGGGATGGGGTTCACTTATCTTGGTCTGGGGTGGGGGCACTGGCAACTGCAGTTGAGGGAGCTGTTAGGACTTTAAACTAGGAATAGTTAGTGGTATGGGTTTTGGCAGGAAAACAGTGAAGTCCCAGTGTAGTGATATTATGAGTTCTAGGGGAACCAGTAATAAGCAGAACGAGGTAGATATTGAAAAGCCAGTGACACTAGGTGATAAGGACAGTAATAGGTTTAGTAGAAAAACAGAAATGAGCAGGAAGGGTAAAGAGAAAGGAGAGTCTTTCAATGTTTATTATGCTAATAGCCGTAGTGCTAGGAATAAGATGGACGAGTTGAGATTAGTTGCTAGCGCAGGTAACATTGATGTATTTGCCTTAACCGAGACGTGGTTTAATTCAAAAAGTCGGGACATGCCTGCGGAATGTCACATTCAGGGTTTTAAATTGTTCCAAGTAGATAGAAGTATCGGGAAGGGGGGTGGGGTGGCATTGTACATCCGAGATCGCTTGAACTGTTGCATAAAAACGGGTATTAAGTCTGAAGTTAGGTAAGACACATATGCAACAGTTAGATATCTTCATTTCGAAACGTTTCGCCTACACAGTAGGCTTCTTCAGTCGAGCACAGAAAAGTTGATAGAAGCAGAAGAGACTTGAAGACGATGTAATCAGTCCATCACCCTTAAAGTTTTGAGGTGGTCAGTCCCTCAGTCTGAAGAAGAGCATTGTTCCATAGTCTGAAACAATATTGAGTTGAAGTGACAGGATGGAGCCTTATATAGCGCCAGGAGGTGAGACGTAGGTCGCTAGTAGAACGCAGATGTTGGGAGGTCAGGTCCCTCTCAAATCCAGCCGTTCTCACTAGTAGAGGTTGTCGAAGTTGATTTCAGGTCTGTACCAAGATACCCTTGTGTTGCAGTGTCTGACAGATTGAACATTAAAATGGTATAAAATGCCGACAGGTTGTTAGGTAAGACACATATGCGTTCTATTAGCGACCTACGTCTCACCTCCTGGCGCTATATAAGGCTCCATCCTGTCACTTCAACTCAATATTGTTTCAGACTATGGAACAATGCTCTTCTCCAGACTGAGGGACTGACCACCTCAAAACTTTAAGGGTGATGGACTGATTACATCGTCTTCAAATCTCTTCTGCTTCTATCAACTTTTCTGTACTCGACTGAAGAAGCCTACTGTGTAGGCGAAACGTTTCGAAATAAAGATACCTAACTGTTGCATATGTGTCTTACCTAACAACCTGTCGGTATTTTATACCATTTTAATGTTCAAGTCTGAAGTAACACATACAGAGTCCGTTTGGATAGAATTTTCAGAGGGGCATGAAAAACTGATTTTAGGCGTGATATACAGTCCCCCAAACTTAAATAGGGACCAAGTGAGACTAGTAAGGGAGGAAATTGTTAAGGCCACGAGGCACGATAATGTAGTAATTCTAGGAGACTTTAACTTTAGCCATATTGATTGGAATTTCTTGACTGGGAATTTAGAATCATACGACTTCTTAGAAGTAGTTCAGGATTTTTTTTTGAAGCAGTATGTAACAGAACCTACAAGGGGAAATAACCTGCTTGACTTAGTTTTGGCAAACAATGAATCCCTTGTTAATAATTTAAAAATTTCAGAGGAACTGGGTGCTAGCGACCACAAATCAATTACATTTAGCATTGAATGGAAGTATGATAGTAGAGATAACTCAGTAACAGTCCCAGATTTTCGCTTAGCAGATTACGATGGGCTTAGAGAACACTTATCATCTGTTGACTGGGGTAACGAAGAGAGCTATCAATATGACAGTTTTCTGAACACTATACATGCTGCTCAAAGAACGTTTATCCCGTATAAAGAAATTAGATCAAATAGAAATGACCCAAAATGGATGAATAATAGGCTGAAATATCTACTAGGGCATAAGAAAGGAATTTATAGGCGTATCAAAAGAGGTGAGGGTCATCTTATGAATCAGTATATTGACATTAAGAGAGACATTAAAAAGGGGATAAGAAAAGCTAAAAGGGACTATGAAATTAAAGTTGCTAGGGATTCTAAAACTAACCCAAAAAGTTTTTTCCAGGTCTATAGAACAAAAGTTAGAGATAAGATAGGCCCCCTTAAAAAGAACTATGGGCATCTTACTGACAAAGAGAATGAAATGTGCTCGATTTTAAATAATTATTTTCTCTCAGTTTTTACACAGGAAGACACTAACAATATTCCAGTAATTAATTTTTATAGTGGGCCAGAAGAAGATAAATTATGTAACATCACAGTCGCTAGCGAAATGGTTGTGAAGCAGATAGACCGACTGAAGCTAAATAAGTCTCCGGGTGATGGACAAGAGTGATGGACTGAACACATCGATTCCAGGTTGAGGGACTGATTACCTCAAACTTCTACTCTCCTTACCCACTTCTACTTTGTATTGGACTGACGAAGCCACTGTGTGGCGAAACGTTTCTTCAATAAAGATTCCCATGTGTTGCATAAGTGTCTCAATTCTTCAACTTGTCGGTTTTCAAAACCATTCGTCACATGTAGCACTTAGCCATACAGATTGCGAAAAGGACTTGGGGGTTATGGTGAGTACCAACCTTAAACCAAGACAGCAATGCCTAAGCGTACGTAATAAAGCAAATAGATTACTCGGATTTATATCAAGAAGTGTAAGCAACGGAAGTCCAGAGGTCATACGGTAGCTTTATACATCATTAGTAAGGCCTCACCTAGATTATGCAGCTCAATTCTGGTCTCCATATTACAGGATGGACATAAATTCGTTAGAAAACATTCAGCGTAGGATGACTAAATTAATAGAAATTAATAGAAATCTTCCTTATGAAGAAAGATTGAAGACTCTTAAATTACATTCACTTGTTAGACGAAGAGTGAGGGGAGACCTAATCGAAGTGTATAAGTGGAAGATAGGTATTAATAAAGGGGATGTTAATAAGGTCTTGAGGATATCTCTCCAAGAGAGAACCCGCAGTAATGGATTTAAATTAGATAAGTTTAGATTTAGAAAGGACATAGGAAAGTATTGGTTTGGAAATAGGGTAGTTGATGAGTGGAACAGTCCACCTAGTTGGGTTATTGATCCTGGGATTTTGGGTAGTTTCAAATTTAGGTTGGATAAGTACATGAGTGGGAGGGGTTGGATTTGAGTGGGACTTGCACATCAGAGCTTATTTCTTGGGTAGCATTGAAAATTGGGTTGGGCAAATGTTTTGTTAGTGGGATGAATTGTAAAGGACCTGCCTAGTATGGGCCAACAGGCCTCCTGCAGTGTTCCTCCTTTCTTATGTTCTTAGTAAATATGAGGGACCACCAGGAAGAGCAAATTGGGGACCCACCAGAAAGAGCAAACTGGGAGGGAGAGCCTAATTTGCTTTTCCTTGTGGGCCCCCATATTTGCTCTTCATGACTGTTCGGGCGCCTCCCAATTTGTTCTTGCTGTGTATTAGGGGGCCCCCTAATAGAGGCTTTTCTTGTAAGAAACAGTGTCTTTTATGAAGAATATGAGTGCAGATCAACTAATGTACGCTTTGAAATCTCTATGCTGCAGTGTGAAATTAGTTGGGTGTCCTGGTCTGGGACCTGGCTTGGACCTTCATAACTCTCTCCAGTTAGATTCCAGGTAAATATATGCACTGTATCCACGTATTGTACTGTTTGTGTTGACGTGTATTTAGCTGTGGTGACGTGTACTTAGCTCTGTGAAGACCTGTTTGTGTGCTCTCTCTGAATTTGAACCAGGATGCCCTCTCTTGAGAAACTTTACCAGCAGCTGAGAGAAGAGCTCAGAGTTGCTAAGCTGGAGATACGGCGATTAACGGAGGAGAACAAGAGGATTCGTAGTAATCCTCCTGTTGTGAGTCCCCAGGTTAAGAGGGGAGCTTGGTCAGTGGCCGGGCAACATGGAACCAAGCTGAGGATCAAGAAACGGTTGGAGAGGCAGAAACAACGAGAAACCATAAGACTAATGTGGAAACTTCCAACCCATTCTCGATGCTACCTGACGAATGTGAGTGTTCTAGTGGGAATGCCACAACGAGCACCAAGGAAGCATTGGGAGACGTGAGTGAGACATCCCTAGAAACCCCAAGGAAGACCATCGAGAACGTCTTGACGAATTCCACAAGTGGTGTAATGCCACCTGACGAATGTTAGTCGACTACTGGGAGCATAACGATGGACGACGCCAAGGAAGGTAAAAACATTGTTGTTGTCGGGGATAGCCAGATTTGGTACATGGATAGGGCATTCTGCTTGAAGGACAGGAGTAGGAGGCAGAGAGTGTGTTTTCCTGGGGCTGGGATGAGGGATATTGTTAGCCGTCTGGATGACATCATGAGAGGTAATGGGAGCAATCCTATTATCTGTCTCAGTGCTGGAGGCAACGATGTTGGCAGACGTAAAAGTGAGGACCTGATTAGCAGGTATAGGTCAGCAAAAGAGATAATTAGGAGGAAGGGTGTGAAACCTGTCATATGTGGCATTTTGCCAAGGAGAGGAGTTGGAAATGAATGGTTGTCCAGAGCAATTGGTGTCAATTGCTGGCTGGACAAATACTGTAAGGAAAATGCGGTAACATTCATTGACAACTGGGACCTCTTCTATGGCAGAAATGACATGTATGCCAGGGATGGGGTTCACTTATCTAGGTGTGGGGTGGGAGCACTGGCCAACGCAGTGGAGGGAGCTGTTAGGTCTTTAAACTAGGAATAGTTAGTGGTATGGGTTTTGGCGGGAAAACAGTGAAGTCGCAGTGTAGTAATATGAGTACTAGGAGAACTAGTAATAGGCAAAATGAGGTCGATATTGGAAAGCCAGTGGCACTAATTGACAAGGACAGTAATAGGTTTAGTGGAATAACAGAAAGAAGCAGGAAGGGTAAAGAGAGAGGAGGGTCTTTAAATATATATTACACAAATAGTCGCAGTGCTAGGAATAAGATGGACAAGTTGAGACTAGTTGCTAGTGCAGGTAACATTGATGTATTTGCCATAACTGAGACGTGGTTTAATTCAAAAAGTCGGGACATGCCTGCGGAATGTCACATTCAGGGTTTTAAATTGTTCCAAGTAGATAGAAGTGTCGGGAAGGGAAGTGGGGTTTCACTGTATGTCCGAGATCGCTTGAACTGTTGCATAAAAACGGGTATTAAGTCTGAAGTAACAAATACAGAGTCTGTTTGGATAGAATTTTCAGAGGGGCATGAAAAATTAATTTTAGGTGTGATATACCGTCCCCCAAACTTAGAGACCAGGGGAGACTACTATGGGAGGAAATTGTTAGGGCCACGAGGCACGATAATGTAGTAATTCTAGGAGACTTTAACTTTAGTCATATTGATTGGAATTTCTTGACTGGGAATTTAGAATCATACGACTTCTTAGAAGTAGTTCAGGATTGTTTTTTGAAGCAGTTTGTGACAGAACCTACAAGGGGTAATAACCTGCTTGACTTAGTTCTGGCAAACAATTAATCCCTTGTTAATAATTTAGAAGTTTCAGAGGAACTGGGTGCTAGCGACCACAGATCAATTACATTTAGCATTGAATGGAATTATGATAGTAGGGATAACTCAGTAACAGTCCCAGATTTTCGCTTAGTAGATTACGATGGGCTTAGAGAACACTTATCATCTGTTGACTGGGGTAACGAAGAGAGCTATCAATATGACAGTTTTCTGAACACTATACATGAGGCTCAAAGAACGTTTATCCCGTATAAAGAAATTATATCAAATAGAAATGACCCAAAATGGATGAATAATAGGCTGAAATATCTACTAGGGCATAAGAAAGGAATTTATAGGCGTATCAAAAGAGGTGAGGGTCATCATATGAATCAGCATATTGACATTAAGAGGGACATTAAAAAGGGGATATTAAAAGCTATAAGGGACTATGAAATTAAAGTTGCTAGGGATTCTAAAACTAACCCAAAAAGTTTTTTCCAGGTATATAGAACAAAAGTCAGAGATAAGATAGGTCCCCTTAAAAATAACTATGGGCATCTTACTGACAAAGAAAATGAAATGTGCTCGATTTTAAATAATTATTTTCTCTCAGTTTTTACACAGGAAGACACTAATAATATTCCAGTAATTAATTTTTATAGTGGGCCAGAAGATAAATTATGTAACATGACAGTCACTAGTGAAATGGTCGTGAAGCAGATAGACCGACTGAAACAAAATAAGTCACCGGGTCCTGATGAGGTTTTTTCAAGGGTTCTTAAGGAATGCAAAATGGAACTCTATGAACCATTAACTAATATTTTTAATTTATCTCTTCGAACAGGTGTAGTGTCTGATATGTGGAAGATGGCTAATGTAATTCCTATTTTTAAAACAGGGGACAAGTCGTTACCGTCAAATTACCGCCCGATAAGCCTGACCTCAATTGTAGGCAAATTACTAGAGTCAATTATAGCTGAGGTTATAAGAAGCCATCTCGCTAAGCATAGCTTGATTAATGATACTCAGCATGGATTCACAAGAGGCCGGTCTTGTCTAACTAATTTATTAACTTTCTTCAGTAAAGCTTTTGAAGCTGTAGACCACGATAAAGAATTTGATATTATTTACTTAGATTTTAGTAAGGCTTTTGATAGAGTTCCGCACCAAAGACTGTTAAAGAAAGTGCCAGCTCATGGTATTGGGGAATAGGGCTCTCGTGGATCGAGTCATGGCTCACAGACAGGAAGCAGAGAGTGTTCATAAATGGGGTTAAATCCGAGTGGGGATCAGTAACAAGTGACGTTCCACAGGGATCAGTCTTGGGCCCGTTGTTGTTTATAATATATATCAATGATCTTGATGAAGGAATTACTAGTGATATGAGCAAATTCGCCGATGACACAAAGATAGGTAGGATAATTGATTCAAACGTAGATGTTAGGGAACTTCAGGAGGATTTAAACAAACTATATTCTTGGTCAGAAAAGTGGCAGATGCAGTTCAATGTAGATAAATGCAAGGTTCTGAAGCTCGGGAGTGTCCATAACCCTAGCACTTATAAGTTAAATGATGTAGAACTTAGCCATACAGATTGCGAAAAGGACTTGGGGGTTATGGTGAGCAGCAACCTTAAACCGAGACAGCAATGCATAAGCGTAGGTAATAAGGCAAATAGATTACTGGGATTTATATCAAGAAGTGTAAGCAACAGAAGTCCAGAGGTCATACTGCAGCTTTATACATCATTAGCAAGGCCTCACCTAGATTATGCAGCTCAATTCTGGTCTCCATATTACAGAATGGACATAAATTCTTTAGAAAACATTCAGCGTAGGATGACCAAATTAGTACATAGCATTAGAAATCTTCCTTATGAAGAAAGATTTAAGACTCTTAAACTACATTCACTTGTTAGACGAAGAATGAGGGGAGACCTGATATGTATATCATTTACACACACTTGAACATAAGTAAATGAGATTTACTCACCTAATGAGCGAAACAAATTGCAATTTCAAGCCACGGAAACAAATAAGACATTAACACCCCCACGAAGAGATGATAGACATACACTCAGGCACGAATGGAAATGACATGTTGACGACATTTACATACCCAACAGGGAAATGTTAAATAAATTAATTAACATTGATTCATGCCCCTTCGTCATTCAACAGATGAAACACGACGTACAGGTTGAAAACTCATTAAAACCATACCTCGGGTGGGGATGGAACCCGCGATCAGAGAATTATAAAACTCGAAACTTTACGTGTCATTAAAGTCATGAATGCTCATTACAAATATAAATACTAAGAAAATCGAGACTTCAGTACTCAGAGACTCCCACAACTCTATCTTAAGGTTCTTCATGTTAGTTTTATCTCTTCTTATTGCAGGCCTGGGATGCACATAGGTTCATGACTCACTGGGTGTCTACTAACAAATTCACTCTAACTTGATAATGAATACGACTTTGCCACTTTTACTGAAAAGTCTTTATATGATGGTATACAAATCCTGCGCATGTGTTTTATCCATTAACTTCCCGGCATTATATACCAGTGATTTAATTCTACTGCCGCATTTCGCGTAAACCCGGAAATAAAAGCGCCAGATTCGACTAGCGAAATGCTCTGTACTACACTCGGTCTCATGAGGCATGCGGGAAGCAAGTAAGGTTTCAGCATCTTGGACCCAATAATTTGCAGAGAGCGTTTAGTGAGTCACACACCAATAAAAGGTCTAACCACAATCTGACAACAATCCTTCTTGCCTTACCCCTTCCTGATATATGGAAGACTTGTAAGCACAATCCTCAGAAAGAAGACGTCACAACTGTATGCCTGCTAGTTGTCAATCTGGTGAGCACACACAAAGCACACACATACGCGTCCAGAATTAAAAATACCTGTACATATACGTACGTACAACCCTAGCCAACACAAATACGCTTACCGATATATGAAGAGAAATACCTTGAATCTTGGTTTCAGTATTATATCTTCAGAGCTTGTTTATAGTACTAGTCTCTAAAGTATTTTAAAAATAATATTTTAGGTATCATTTTTAATCCCCCTTTTTTTAGTATGAGTCCAATCAACACGTATAAGCATAAGAAAATATGAAGCATTATTCCCACATTTCTTTGCCTACTTTTTTTTTTATCTTATTATGAGTTCTTTAACATTAAACGATAGTGCTTCAAAAAGATTTTACAAATTTGAGACATTTCGTGTAACAAGGAAATTTACTCCAAAATACTTCTAGTTTTTATTATGCTTACACATTTAGATTACCAAATCTCAGTTCACGTTTCCTCTCCACTGTGAAAAATATAAATATAAAAATATATGATAGCTACTAGACTGCATGAGAACAGTTTTATGTTCTATCTTTAGAAGAGAGAGCGTTCAAAACGAGGACAGAGCTTTCACATATTATTAGGTATAGTTTAAATTGATTTAAATCAGACATTTCACTTCGGAAATAAGATGCTTTGTATAAGGTCATTGTTCCGTCATACACAGTCGCCCTCTTTAATGCATTAGTAAACATTTTCGATGAAATTTCACACCACTTATTCAGAATGGTGTACGTGAAAACATACACACGTCACTCCGACACGCAAACAAATATAGCAAGCGGCCTTCATAATTTAAACTGAGACATTGACTTAACAATGGCACTTCCCAGTCTTTCATGCATCCACACCAGGAGCTGATGTGCTATGAACTAAATAATCATGTGATAATTACATAAATATATCATCAAAGAAAAAGACTGATTGTGTGAAGAAGTCTGTAATGATTGGTATTGTACTGTTCATCAACTCTGAATTCGGATCTATGTTACTTGTATGATTGTCTTCACAGGCTTTATATATTTAATAAATACATTTAAAGTTACGTTTTCTCTAGTTAAATATATACTAATTCATAGATAACCTTCTAATCATTATTTAAGTAGTTTAATTATATATTGTAACAATTTACCGATTTAGGCTCTACTGTCTTTAGTTGATTAACTGATCGCTGAAGCAAAATATGTATAATGAATTCCATATGTATCTCCATCACAAGAGCAATAAAAAAAATGAAGTCAAGTACTCCTGCAACTTTGCTATAAAAATCCGACGTCACTGCAGCAAGACACACTCCCTCAGCTGTGGCCACAGATGATACTCTCACAAACATGAAGTTCTTAGTGAGTATTCACACTTTTGCACATATATATATATATATATATATATATATATATATATATATATATATATATATATATATATATATATATATATATATATATATATATATATATATATATATATATATATATGTCATGCCGAATATGTAAAACTGGTCAATTAACAAGAACTCATTTAAAATTAAGTCCTTTCTAAAATTTTCTCTTATACATTTAAAGATATATTTTTTTCATTAATGTTAATGTTAAAATTTTTAATTTTGCTCCATAAGAATCTTAGAAAACTTACCTAACCTTATTACAACAAGAACAATTTATTTTAGCCTAACCTGAGATGTTATCTGAGATCGGTCAGATAAGATTCGCCAGACTTTTTTCTGATGAAATAGGGTGTTTTGGTAGTATTCAGTGGTGTTATGGGGGTATTCAAAGGAGTTTGATGATGTTTTTAAATGTGTTCAAATGATGTTTTTGGAGTATTCATAGGTAAATGTTGATCATAGTTTATGGTGATTTTGGTGGTGTTTTGACTGTATTCAGTGGTGTTTTAGTAGTATTCAGTGGTGTATTTGGGAGTATTCAAAGGAGTTTGATGATGTTTTTGATGGTGTTCAAATGATGTGCAAGAGTATTTTTGAAGGTGTTCTGGGAGTATTCAGTGGTGATTTGGGTGTGTTCAAAGGTGCTTTTGTGAGTATTCAAATGATTTATGAGAGTGTTCGAAGTAATCTGTGGTTGTTCTGTAGTGAGTTGATAAAGGATGTTGATGAGAGAATATTTCTTAAGAGATATTGAGAAAAGTGTGTGTGTGTGTGTGTGTGTGTGTGTGTGTGTGTGTGTGTGTGTGTGTGTGTGTGTGTGTGTGTGTGTGTGTGTGTGTGTATTAACTTCGCTAATATGTAAAATTGTGACTAGTGAAATTATCGAAAAGTGGTTATAAGTTGTAAGTGTTGTGGTGACTTTTTCTGATAAAATTAGTTAAAAGGAGAAAAATTGTGTGTTATGAGTGAAAGCTGTGAGATGTTGGTGGGAGAGTGAGGGTTTGGAGGGGGAGAACGGGTTAGAAGAGGAGAGAGAGAAGGTCATAGTCTCAGACGATGCTATGGGGTGACCTGAGATGTTATCTGAGATCGGTCAGATAAGATTCGCCAGACTTTTTCTGATGAAATAGTTAAAACGAGAAAAATGTCTAGACTTGAGAAGAGTGAGTCTTTTGTAAAGAAATTGTGGATTGTTGTGAGTATTAACGAAAAAATGTGGAATTATTTGGGTTATCCTGGGTTAAGAGTGAAAATGTGTAATGTTTTCCCTATGTTGTATATGAAATGTGTAATACTGAGATGGTGACGACAAAGAAGATCCAGAACAAAATGCACAGAATTTCTTCAAGAGAAAAATATGTTGATTTTAGTCAATGAATTGTACCTTTTTTTCAATGAATTTTTTTTTTTGGATGTATATGAAATGCATTGGTTGTATAATAAATAAATAAATGAAAATATTGTGTATTAGTGTTATCCTGCATTTTATTGTCTGCTCGACAAGATTCAGCCTGTGTGTGTGTGGTCATCACGTGACGTCACTGACATAGGGGGAAGTCGACAAGATTCAGCCTGTGTGTGAGGTCATCATGTGACGTCACTGACCGCCGAGTAAACACAGGTGGGGTGACGTCACACTTGTTTAGACCTGTTGTAAGAGAAAGTACCATGCCCCATAGGAGGAGTTCATTTGAATGCTTACCCCCAGAGGGGGGAATCCAAAAACTTGATCCGAGGAGATGGAGTCTTTGTGTTATCGAGAAAAACTTGATCCAAGGAGATGGAGGAGAAATACTTGGGGTGGAAGTGGATGGTGGGGGAAATCTTTGTATTATTGATATCGAGAAAAACTTGATCTGAGGAATTGGAGCAGGGAATTTGGGATGCAAGTGGGAGTCCATTTTGAATGCTTACCCGCAGAGGGGGGAATCCAAAGTATTATTGATCAGAGGAGATGGAGTCTTTGTATTATTGATATCGAGAAAAACTTGATCCGAGGAATTGGAGCACACAAGAAATTCAAAAAAAAATTAAAAAAAATCGGAAAAAAATTCGGGGGGTGGGGGCGATCCGGACGAAGCTGCAGAAGGCGCTGCAGAAGGCGTGGGCGGGCGCGGGTCGGCGCGGGCGGGCCCCCGGTCGGGCGGGCACGTGAGGTGCGGGTGGGGGGAGCAGGTGGGGGGTTGAGGGCGAAGTAGTCGATGGTGAGGTGGTCGAGGGTGAGGTGGTTGAGGGCGAGGTGGTCGAGGGTGAGGTCAAGGTGGTCGAGGGCGAGGTGGTCGAGGGTGAGGTCAAGGTGGTCGAAGGTGAGGTGGTCGAGGGTGAGGTCAAGGTGGTCGAGGGTGAGGTGGTCGAGGGCGGGTGTGCGGAAGGAGTCCGCTCAGGAAAGGGACCGCTCAGCTGCAGCTCTTTTCAGGAGGGACCGCTCAGGAAGGGACTGCTCAGGAAGAGCCACTCAGCCAGCCGCAGCGACCGCTCAGCCGCCTTCGGCACTACTTATATATATATATATATATATATATATATATATATATATATATATATATATATATATATATATATATATATATGTATATATATATATATCTAGATATACATATATATATATATATATATATGTATATCTAGATATATATATATATATTTTTTTTTTTTTTTTTTTTTTTTTTTCAAAATATAGGATGGGGTCCACCTCTGGTGTAAATTGTGGGACCCATTGCCTCGGAGAAGTGCATAAAAAGACTTCAAGGAAGAATATTTGGATTTCTTCCTGAAGCCGTTTGAATATTCCACTTCCCCTACCACCCCATCTTTTAGTATATTTTTTTTTTACCAATAGGAATATTTTATTACATAATATGGTACAGAAGATTTAAGAGATACATTGTTGATATAAAGGTGACATATACGGTACATGTTGTTACGTGTGTATCACCGATTATAAGGCGAAAATCTCATCCAGCTCCTCAGAGCTGGGGCGTGTGCCCAAAATACAGCAGGCATTACCCCTTTGAACAGCCGCACTGAGCCGCTGGAACAGAAAACTAGCTGCCCTGGGATCCCTAGTTACCCTGATGAGTCTTTTTCCCAGCTCCTTAAGGAATTTAGATGCACTCTTTCCCCATGAGCCAAGGGTCTCTGAGCCTATGGGAACAAACATATAATGATGGGCAAGTTCTCCATATTTTCTAGACTTTTGGGACTCCCTGAAGCTGGCAGCTGCCCCTCCTTCCTCCCTGGTGTATTGGAGATAGGTATCAGCCAAGGTAGATGCACATGAATAGTCCCACACCACCTGCTTCCCATCTGTCCAGGCTTGAAGGGTGATACCATCTGGACGCTTCTGGCTGCCATCAGATCTGCATAGTTGGGGTGGCTCCCTTACTGCTGGGCATCCAGCTGTTGTGAGGCTCCTCTTGATAATGTTATTAACCTCCTCATGTCTTGCAATCTTTCCCTCGGATTTACGGCACACAAGACCATGGTACCCGAATCGGTCTGCTGCTTCACTGCCACAAATACACCTGTGTTCGGCGAGAATAGGGGCGGCAAGTCGAAGGGCAACACCGATGCGGATGGTCTGTGGGTCGAGACGTGTGCCAAGGCTGGAGTTGGGAACAGCCAACAGAAAGTCCCCAGCATGAGGGGCTCTCACTGCCAGGAGGCGGGCTCTATCCTTCCCTGACACACTCTGAAGCATTGTTGAGGCAATATTTTCCACTATTGGACCATCCCAGTGCGATTGTTTGTAGTTGTTGGGGGGAGCAGGTCTGGCTCCAGAGCCCGTTAGATTATCCCAGATCATTGCTCCGTCAATGAATTTTTGGTCCTGGACTCCTACCTTGTCCCTAAGATGTTCAGGGAGAATCGCTGCTACAAGCTCTCTGGATGCAATACACGAGGACAGAAAAGCAGGTAACGCAATCTGTGATGACTTGCGGACACCAATGCCTCCTAGTCTGACTGGAAGTGTAGCTTGGTTCCACTGCCCGTCTTCTAGAGTAAGGTTAAGTATATCCTTCCTAATAGTTGAAACTAAAATTTTCTCTTATACATTTAAAGATGCATTTTTTTAATTAATATTAATGTAAAAATTTACAAATTTGCACAAAAAGAATCTTAGAATACTTACCTAGCCTTATTATAACAAGCGCAATTTATTTTAGCCTAATGCAACTAAATATATTTTAGATACGTTTACAATAATATAATTCTAAAAAACACAGTGAAATATATTTTTTTCGTTAGGTTCAGAATGATTTTTGCGACAAAAACTGCATACACAAATTTTCGCTTGTCTTATATGGCAAGATTAGCGTTGCTATATGAGTCAAAATCTCAAGTGGTTATATATTCAGCACGACATATAAATATATATATATATATATATATATATATATATATATATATATATATATATATATATATATATATATATATATATATATATATATATATATATATATATATATATATATATATATATATACATATATATATATATTTCTAAATTTCCGCTATTGCATTTCAGACAAGTATGCTGCCTATTGCCAGATGAGAGGTATGTGATTAATTTTCCTTGATAGCATGTTCTATATTCTAAAGATTCATAAATGTTACAATATTTTCTAAGAAGTGAAACCTCAATGTGTCAACAGCTTTATGTTTAACGTTTATTAAATTCTTTATATGTAGGTGTTTGTGTTCCTGCCGGCTGCCGGTTGCGCTTCTGATGTTGAGAAGCGAGATGCAGAGATGCGGAGATGCGGAGCCCGTCCACCGACACTTCCGCCCACACTACAATCTACGCCATCATTATGTTGGTAAAAGGTCTGCAGAGCCAGGGGCTGAACCTACATATCCTCGGTACAATGTTCCATCATATCCATACGTGAATAACCACTATCGCTACGGGAGATCTGCAGAACCAGAGGCTGAACCTACCTATCCTCGGTATAATATTCCATCATACCCATACGTGAATAACCACTATCGCTATGGGAGATCTGCAGAACCAGAGGCTGAACCTACTTACCCTCGGTACAATGTTTCATCATACCCTTATGTGAATAACTACTATCGCTACAAGAGGTCTACAGAAAGGCAGATGAGATGTTGATCTCTCCATGCTATTTTGGTAATATGTATCTTCGCCTTCACTAAAGCTCTGTTACCTAAAGACAACACCTCATATTCAAGATGTCATACTATGAAGCCTTCATTATTATAACAACTATTCCTCTTCTAAGGTATCCAAGAACTGCAACACATTTCTTCGTTAGAGTGTCGCTTCACCAATAAAACAAAATAACTAATAAAAATATGTTTATTATTTCTTTTGAATACACAATAGCAGATAATATCTTATTTGTTAAGCAAACATAAATTAAGGAAAAGAAACGGACTGATTTTTTTTAGAAATGAAAACCTTTAACTCGTTTAAATGTTATTTTCTTTCTGTTTAAATCCTCTCAATTATACGAGAGTCCTTAAGGCATCAAGTTAAATAAGATGAAAATAATATAGTCATGTACCCGTCCAAGAACATATGCACTGCTGTTCTCAAGGCATACTTATCATGAGAGATATACTACACAAATCCCATACCGTCATAATGCTGGTAAAAGTCAGCAGAAACAAAGGATGACCTTATTTACCCTCTACACTACGTTCCCTCATACGCTTACTTAAGAAACGCCTATGGCTACGTGAGTTCTGCAGAGCGACAGGCTGAACCTACCCAGCATTTGCACTATACTCCATTATACACTTAGTTGATTAATCACTAGAGCTACATGAGATCTACGGAGCCATAGGATGAACACACGTTCCGTCAGTACAATGCTACTTCATACATTAAAGTGATTATTGCTATCGCTTCGGGAGATCTGCAGAGCCTGAAACTAACCGTACGTACACTCGCTTAAGTATAACTTAGAAACTATTATAAAGGCTACGTATGTAATGGGCAAAGGCCAACAAATGGAAATGAAGATAATGTTAGCTGAAAAATCTTTATACAACGTTTCAACCAAGGCTGAGCTTTATGTAAAAGGATACACTGCTATCAGTGTCTGTATTTCTATTATTAATTATGCCTGTTATAGCGCCTATGATGATACTCATAGCGTATATGATGTAAGATATATTTGACAAGACAATCCAGACAATAAAACTACTAGTAATCAGGTGAATTAAAGCCGCCAATCAACTCAAGCAGCACAGTAAAAGCACGCACATTTTTCATGTAAACTTTAGTTACCTGGACAAGTTAATACGTGTGTCCTTTTATTTTATTGTTTGAGTTGACTGGCTGATTTAATTCACCTGATTACTAGTGGTTTTATCGTCTAGTAACTGGAAGCAGCAGCCAGCCAAGAGAGGTGAGAGGGTAAGATAATCATTATATAATTTTCATTGGTAAGGTGGTGTGTGGTCTACATGTGTTTTTGGAAAGTAGACTTGTCTTGTGGTTAAATAAGTTAAGTACTACACTCAAAGACGATTTCATCGTGATCTTTGATGCTTTTGAACTTCACTGTGCACTGAATTAACATGTGTATGTTCGCACGCATGTTGTGTAGCAATATTTCTCACACTGCATGCGTAACTGAGCAATAATAGCTACAATAGTTATTCTCGTTCCTAGAGTTTAAACTTCTTACATTTAGTTATTTGGGTCGGACATTCGTGTCTCTGGTAAATATTAATATATAATTATTGTATCATGTCTGGTATTAATTTTCTTTTGTTTTAAGATGAGAATTATATTCCATTGTGCCAGTTTATTTCATATTTTTTATGACTGAGATATATGGTATTATTAGAGCTGTTGCAGTTGTTTCAATGACTTTAATTTAGATTGTGATTCCAAGACTCAGAGTTAAGCCATATTGTAAATAGTAACTGGAGAAGAGTGTGAGAAGCAGTAATTATAAAACAATATGAGAGAACAAAAGCTAAAAATATTGAGAGAAAAAAAACTAGAGAACAATGCGAGCGAGTAACAGTAAAAAAAAAAATTGTAAGAGATATTAACAGCTGGTGAATAGTTTTTGAGGCAATATCTAAGGAACAGTGTGAAAGACTGTGAAATACCAACAACTAGAAAATAATATGAAAGTATTTGAGCCACATAACATTGTGAAGAAGAATTAGTGAGCCTAGAGCATGAAGGAAACAGCAGGAGTGGCAGCATAATTGTGTGAAGAACGGCAAGTACGAAATTCTGGGAAAGGTGTCAATAACATTGCAAAGGTTGTTAGTGGTACTGGAAAGGTTGTCACTCGATTAAGTAATGTTATCAGATGTAATGGAAATGTGTCAAAGAATCCCGAATGATTGTTAGCCATACTAGGAAGGTTGTCAGTTAAAACAGAAAGTGTCAGTGGCTGGAAAAATTATCGAATGCTATAAATTACTAAAGCTAGAAACTATCAAAGATGCACCGAAATTTACCAGGAGCAATTACAAAAGGATTTAGGAGTTGGGAAGCTTTCTGAAGCGACGCGGAGTCCCCACCCTCCCTCTCACCTCACCCACATATTTTCTTCCCAGCATTGACAAGGGTGCGCCACCATCCCAGATCCTCAGTACACATTCACTCCCCCCCCCCAAATCCTCTCCGCATTCGCTGTTGGCATGAAATTAAACCTTTTCTTTTTTGTTTCATATAAACTCCCACCATGAAGCCATTATGGCTAAATTTATCTGATGATCACGTCGCAAGTCCTTAGGCTCTAAACGATCTCTAGCGCGTCCACTATTTTATATTTATTATTATTTCAGAAGAGATCGGCATTTTGTTCTTGAGTAAGTTCACTCAAAATCTTCATTTAACATTCAAATAATTATAAATAAATAAATGAGGGACAACTTCTTTTATGTTACACTGTTTAAAATGATTCAGTTTTTTTCAGTGCAGTGATTTACATGACATAAACTCTCACACAGAAATGTATATCATTTACACACACTTGAACATAAGTAAATGAGATTTACTCGCCTAATGAGCGAAATAAATTGCAATTTCAAGCCATGGACATTAATAAGACATTAACACCCCCTCGGGGAGATGAGAGAAATACTCAGGCACGAATGGAAATGACATTCACATACCCACCAGCGAAATGCGAAACATTGATTCATGTCCCATCGTCATTCAGCAGATGAAACACGACGTACAGGTTGAAAGCTCATTAGAGCCATACCACGGACGGGGATGGAACCTGCGATCAGAGAGTTATAAAAGTCCAAACATTACGTGTCATTACGATTTCGTGAGTCAAGAAAGCTCTTTACAAATATGAATACCAAGAAAATAAAGCCTTCAGTGCTCAGAGACTCCCACAACTCTATTTTAAGATTTTTCGTGATAGTTTCATCTCCCTCATTGCAAGCCTGGGATGCACATGGGTTCATGACTCACTGTGTATCTACTAAAGAATTCTCTCTAGCTTGATAATGATTACAACTTTGCTTTAGGAGTGATAAGCCACTGGTAGTGAAAATACTTTACATGAAGATATCCAAATTCTGTACATGTAATTTATCCATTAACTTGTCTGTACTATATACCATTGGTCTAACTGTACTGCAGCATTTCGCGAAAACCCGGAAATAAAAGCGCCAGATTCGACTAACTAAATGCTCTATTCTACACTCGGTGTCATGAGGCATGCAGGAAGCACATGTGGTTTCAGTACCTTGGACTCACAATAATTTGCAGAGAGCGTTTAGTGAGTCACACACCAGTAAAAGTTCTAACCACAATCTGACAATAATCCTTCTTGCCTTACCCCTTCCCGATATATGGAAAGAAGAGGTCAAAACTGTATGCTTGCCAGTTGTAAATCTGCTGAACACATGCAAAGTACACACATACGCGTCCAGAATTATAAATACCTGTACAGATACGTACGTACATCCCTAGGAAACACAAATACGCTTACCAACATATGAATAGAAATACCTAGAATCTTGATTTCAATATAATATCTTTTGAGCGTGTTTATAGTATTATTCTCTTCAGTATTTTAAAAATATTATTTTAGGTATCTTTTTTAATCCCTCTTTTTACAGTGCGAGTCCATTCAACACACATGAGCACAAGAAAATATGGAGCATTATTCCCACACGTCTTTTTTTTACATTTTTTTCATGTTATTACGAGTTCTTTAAGATTAAACGATATTGTTTGAAAAAGTTTAAAAAATTTGAGACATTTCTTGCAACAAAGAAATTTATTCCAAAATACTTCTAGTTTTTATTATGCTTACACATTTAGATTACCAAATCTCAGTTCACGTTTCCTCTCCACTATGAAAAATATAAATATAAAAATATATGATGGCTACTAGACTGCATGAGAACAGTTTTATATTCTATCTTTAGAAGAGAGAGCGTTCAAAACGAGGACAAAACTTTCACAGATCATTAGGTATAGTTTAAACTGATTTAAATCAGACATTTCACTTTGGAAATAAGATGCTTTGTATAAGGTCATTGTTCCGTCATACACAGTCGCCCTCTTTAATGCATTAGTAAACATTTTCGATGAAATTTCACACCACTTATTCAGAATGGTGTACGTGAAAATATACACACATCACTCCGACACGGAAACAAATATAGCAAGCGAACTTCATAATTTAATCTGAAACATTGACTTAGCAATGGCACTTCCCAGTCTTTCATGAATCCACACCAGAAGCTGATGTGTTATGACCTAACAACATAATCAAGTGATATTTGCATAACTATATCATCAAAGAGAAAGATTGAGTGTGTGAAGAAATTTATAATGATTGGGGTTGTACTGTTCATCAACAATGTGTAACAAAAAAAAAAGTTTGAAATTGCAAATTCTGAAATCGGATCTGTTACTTGTATAATTGCCTTCACAGTCTTTATATATTTCTTAAATAAATTTAAAGTTACGTTTTCTCTAATTCCATATTTTCCTCTGTTGCTTCTCTCTTTTTTCTAAATTTCTTTTATTCTTCTATACTGTGAAATACAGGGAAAATTATTAAACATACTCTGTAAGATGCTGGAAGAAATTTGTCTCAATAATTTAATAATTTTTTTGAGTTATTTGTTGAATATTATGCAGGATGTCTATGGTATGAGGTTGATCTCTCCATGCTATTTTGGTAATAGGTATCTTCACCATCACTACGACTCAGTGAACTACAGACAACACCTCATATTCAAGATTTCATACTATGATGCTTTCATTATTATAACAACTATTGCTCTTCTAAGGTATCCAAGAACTATAAAACATTTCTTCGTTAGAGTGTCGCTTCAACAATAAAAAAATAACTAATAAAAACATGTTTATTATTCCTTTAAATACACAATAGCAGATAATTTCTTGTTTTATAAGCAAACATAAATTAAGGAAAAGAATCGCACGGATTTTTTTAGGTATAAAAACTTTTACCTCTTTAATTGTTATTTTATTTTTTGTGAAAATAATATAGTCATGTACCCGTCCAAGAACATATACACTGCTGTTCTCAATGCATACTTATCATGAGAGAGATATACTACACAGGCCCCATACAGTCATAATGTTGGCAAAAGTCAGCAGAAACAAAGGATGACCTTATTTACCCTCTACACTACGTTCCCTCACACGCTTACTTAAGTAACGACTGTCCCTACGTGAGATACGCAGAGCGACAGGCTGAACCTACCCACAGTTTGCACTATACTCCATCATACACTTACTTGATTAATCACTAGAGCTACATGAGATCTGCGGAGCCATAGGATGAACACACGTACCCTCGGTACAATGCTACTTCATACATTAAAGTGATTATTACTATCGCTTCGGGAGATCTGCAGAGCCTGAGGCTAACCGTACGTACACTCGCTTAAGTATAATTTAGAAACTATTATAAAGGCTAAATGTACAATGGGCAAAGGCCAATAAATGGAAATGAAGATACTGTTAGCTGAAAAATCTTTATAATATATTTCACCCAAGGCTGAGCTTTATCAAGTGATGTAAAAGGATACACTGCTATCATTGTAAAATAAATGATGGCTACTAGACTGCATGAGAACAGTTTTATATTCTATCTTTAGAAGAGAGAGCGTTCATAACGAGGACAAAACTTTCACAGATCATTCGGTATAGTTTAAACAGAGTTAAATTAGACATTTCACTTCGGAAATAAGATTCTTTATGTAAGAAGGTCTTTGGTCCGCCATACACAGTCGCCCTCTTTAATGCATTAGTAAACATTTTTGATAAAACTTTTCACCACTTATTCAGAATGGTGTATGTCAAAACATACACATCACTCCGACATACAAAAAAATATAGCAAGCGGCCTTCGTAGTTTAAACAGAAACATTGACTTAACAATGGCACTTCCCAGTCTTTCATGCATCCACACTAGAAGCTGCTGTGTTATGACATAAAAAAAATATTTAAGTGAGAATTACATGAATGTATGATCAAAGAGAAAGATTGTGTGAAGAAGTTTATAATGACTGGGATTGCACTATTCTTCAACTATGTAAAACAAATGTGGAGAAATTTTCTCCAGGAGAGGGGTATCAACCCCTTTTAGCCCTTTTCAGCTCTGAGGGGCCCAGCCCTCTCATAAGGGGCAAGCATCTTGTTAACTGCTACATCAAGTAAATACCAACAGATGTTTAGCCCGCGTGTACCAGTTACGGGTCATGCCGCTCTTTGCAAGAGACCAGTGTTACAAGTAGTGTAGTTTAAAAAGAGACACCAGTCTCTTAGGTTAGCAGGATAGTTTAAGAAATCCTGCACCCACTTTATTACCACGTTAAAGATGTGCATTGTTGTCTATGCTTAAGACAGCAAGAATCAAGGATTCTGCATTGCTTCATAGTGGAAGTTGGCAATGAAGGGAAATGTGCTAGGTCAACTCTTTCTTCGTGGCTAAGGACAGTGATGGTGTAGGGTGCTGTGACGTCTTCAGATTGCAATATATAATGGTAAAGTAAAGACCACTTCACGCTAAGAACGAACAAAAGAAGTAAATTGTGCATTGCTGTACCTCAGACAATTTCCACAGCACATCAAAACTCTTGCAGAGATGTGTGTTCAACTTCTTTAATAACATTACCACGAAAGACAAACTTTGTGGAACATATTGTACCAGTGTGCGTATTCGTAGACTGTGGAAGACGTGGACATTCTCAAAGACACTATTCTTCAATCAAGATAACGATATCCGGGTGTAAGGGTCCGATACACAAACCCAGGTAAGTCTGTTTAGCGTGTGATGATTCCATTGACTGCGCAGTTGAGAACTATGTACGTTGAACAGATTACCATATACCCCGGTGACATACGGGCTTTTTAGCCAACACACATGAGTTTAGAATTCAATGGATCCATTCAGTATTCAGTAATGAAAATACTGACATAACACCCCGTAGGGGTAATTATACTTGCCCATAATATTTTCATTTGCCGCCCTTGAGGGATTGCATACGACAGCTTCTCAAGACATTGCCTGCAGGGACAGCTGTATAGGCGAAAGCTGTCTTTCAGGCTAAGTCCCATTTCAGTCCACTATTTAATATTTGACTTAGCTTGTAGCATTTCCCTCAACAACAACAACAACAAAAAAATAAGTCTGAAATTGCAAATTCTGAATTCGGATCTGTTACTTGTATAATTGTCTCTTCCTAGGCATTATATATTTCTTAAATAAATTTAAAGTTACATTTTCTCTAATTCCATAATTTCCTCTGTTGCTTCTCTCTCTTTTCTAAATTTCTTTCATTCTTCTATACTGTGAAATACAGTGAAAATTATTAAACATACTCTGAAAGATGCTGGAAGAAATTTCTGTCTCAATAATGTAATTTTGAATTATTTGTTGGATATTATGCAGGATGTCTACGGTATGTTTCTTTAATAATATTTATTTGTATAAATGTTAACCTGAATGGAAGTCTAACTCATGGATTTTACTTCCTTAATAGTAATGTACACCGCACTGCGATTGCCTTTTTTATTCACATCTACAGCATGTCTATCCACAAGGGGATGTGTATTAATGATTTATTTATCAAGTACAGTTACTCGAGGGAAGTGTTCCTGTTGTCATTTCCTCAGCGTTTGCGTGTGTGGAGCGTGTTTCCTCACACTTTCTATTCAGAAAGGACTGTTAAGAATACAAAAATAACAGTATCAATAGAAACAATTTTCTAATTTAATTATATCATTTGAATGTATATTAATTCAGAGATAACCTTCCAATCACTCTTTCAGTAGTTTAATTATATATATTATAACAGTTTACCGATTTAGGCTCTATTGTCTTTAGTTGATTAGCTGATCACTGAAGTAAAATAGGTATAATGAACTCCATGTGAATCTCCATAACCAGAGCGATAAAAAAAGGCAATGAGTTATTTTCTTCAAACTCAACAGTAAAGTTTATAGAATGGGCTGTTGAGTTTGAAGAAAATAACTCATTGCCTTTTCTAGATGTTTTAATTATTAAGGGCAATAATGAATTCAAATTTAAAATTTACAGAAAACCTACAAATAACTGTTCCTATGTCCACTATTATTCCTCGCATCAAGATAGAGTCAAACTGTCTGTTTTCTCATCAATGTTTTTGAGAGCTTTACGAATTTGTAGTCCTGAGTTCATAGATGAGGAAATATCCAAAATTTATGAAATAGGTAATTATTTAAAATACCCAAGAAATGTAATTGATAAATCTTTTAAAGTTGCTAGAAATACTTTTTACAATCCAAAAAGGGACAACCAGCCTTATTCAACTAAAAATATGTTGGTTCTCCCTTACCATGAAAACTTGGTTGATATGCCTTCTCTTCTTAAGACTTTTAATATTAAAGTTGTATTCAAAAATCTTGATACAGTAAAAAAAACTTTTGATAAAGAATTCCCCCCAAAATGCTGATGGATGTGTCTATAAGATTCCTTGTAAAATTTGCGATAAAGTTTATTACGGTCAAACTGGTAAAAATCTCGAACTAAGATTAAAACAACATAAATATAGCATTAGAACTGGACAAGATTCCAATGCTCTATTTATTCATGTAAGAGATTTTAACCATCCAATTGATTTTCAAAAAGTTGAGAAAGTAGTATCAAGTAAGTCCATGGTCGACAGGAATATAATTGAATCTTGTTTCATAAAAAGCAGTTTTGACAATAATATGAATATTTCCTTTGGTTTATATAAATTAGATCCATTTATAATTAATAGAATTTGGGAAGAATTTAATAATACACTGGACAAATAATTTTTTAATTTTCTTGGGTAGAATAGTTTGTGGGGTGAGTTGTGCAAAGGACCTATCCAAGTTGGGTCGGCGCGCGTCAGGTGTTTAACCGTTGTGGGATCTGATAGTGAGGTGCTGGCCAGACCCCTTATATAGCTTCCTTGGATGCTTTACTTTCATAGTTCCTTGATAATGTAAGTAGTCACGAAAGCGCTTGGAATTTCTCTATTCTTTCAGAGTGGTTGTTTTGCATATTCTGAAATCACCTGTTTACTGTGATCTTATTGCATATATATATATATATATATATATATATATATATATATATATATATATATACCTGGAGTTTACCTGGAGAGAGTTCCGGGGGTCAACGCCCCCGCGGCCCGGTCTGTGACCAGGCCTAATATGTAAAACTGGTCAATTAGCAAGAACTCATTTAAAATTAAGTCCTTTCTGAAATTTTCCCTTGTACGTTTAAAGATATATTTTTTTCAATAATGCTGATGTAAAAAATTATGATTTTGCACCAAAAGAATCTTAGAAAATTTACCTAACCTTATTATAACAAGAACAACTTATTTTAGCCTAACCCAACTAAATATATTTTAGATTTGTTTACAATAATTTAATACTAAACAAACCCAGTAAAATATATTTTTTTCGTTAGGTTCAGAATGATTTTGGCGAAATTATTGCATACACAAATTTTCGCTTGTCTTATATGGCAAGATGAGCGTTGCTATTTAAGCCAAGATTGCAAGTTCTGCCTATTCGGCACGACATTTTATATATATATATATATATATATATATATATATATATATATATATATATATATATATATATATATATATATATATATATATATATATATATATATATATATATATATATATATATATATATTTATATATATATATATATATATATATATATATATATATATATATATATATATATATATATATATATATATATATATATATATATATATATATATATATTCTAAATTTTCGCTATTGCATTTCAGACAAGTAAGCTGCCTTATTGCCAGATGAGAGGTATGTTATTAATTTACCCTGATAGCATGTTCCATATTCTAAAGATTCATAAATGTTACAACATTTTCTAAGAAGTGAACCTTGAATATGTCAACAATTTTATGTTGAACTTTTACTAAATTCCTTTTCTGTAGGTGCTTGTGTTCCTGGCCGCTGCCATTTGCGCTTCTGATGTTGAGAAGCGAGATGCACAGCCCGTCTACCGACACTTCCGCCCACACTACACCCTACACCGTCTTTATGTTGGTAAGAGGTCTGCAGAGCCAAAGGCTGAACCTACCTACCCTCGGTACAATGTTCCATCATACCCTTACATGAATAACCATTATCGCTACGGGAGATCTGCAGAGCCAGAAGCTGAATGTGAGGGAAAAGTTCAATAGATAGGAGTAGCGAGGGAGTATATAGCAACAATAGTTTCACTGCCGGCTACTTGTTAAGGTAGGGCAAGTCCAGCTCCCGCTATTCCCCTTTTTCCCCCTCCCCGAAAGTGATAGTTTGATTGCCTGCTGCTTGTTAAGTTAGGGGCCGTCTAGCTCCCGCTATCCCTTCCCCTCCCTCGTCCCCCCCCCCCGAAAGGTGACGTGTGGGGCTCCGGTCAAACAGTAAATCACTCGACTCACAGCTCCCAACACTACTCTTGAATGACAGAATGGGTCACATGCCAACCAACGAGTAGAATTGAAGGAGAAGGACTAACGTCCTGGAGACGTCCCATATTGTATTTACTTGCCTGTTCATATGTATGAAGAATCAGGACGTAACCCCTCATCCTTGCAACGGTACAAAACCTGATTTCCTGTCATCGGGAGAGATTATTTACTGCCACAAAAACGAGCCAGTGGGTTGTCACCAACACCTGCGACCCCCCCTCCCACATCATCAGCAACGGCTACGATTTCAACCACACGCAGTGTCACCAACACCAGACACCCAAGTTTTATATATATTAGCGTTGAATTCAGATATCATTTATATTTTTCATTTTTCATTTTCTTTAAGGTAGGATCAATATTTCATATTTAAGTGCTTTATATTTTATATTTCTTAAATAATAAAGTGTTTATGTTTGTCAGTTTTTGTTCTTTTTCTATGCATTAATTTTCCTGAGGAGGAGCCAGCCTTAGTAATACTGACTGAAGTTGTTACAGGGCTGAGTAAGCCTTCGCAAGTGGCGACCTTGCCAGGATCAACTCTACTGAATGAAGATTCAATTCCATCTCGAATCTACCATTGGAACTTCAACGCCACATACCACAGACGGTTACCACCAGCCATGAGTAATCATTCTCTATGGTAGGACTACGGTACAGGTATTTGAAAGATTTGGTGATTATTATAGTCTCAATTTATTGTAAGTGAAGTCAGGCAGGATATAATATTTAATTCTGCCACCTTTTTGTTCGAGCTTGAAACACTTTGGAGGATTAGACTCTAGGGACCCGATATTTTCCAGAGACAATTTGTTTCATTGAGCTCTTTATTTTATCAAGGGAACTGTCGTAGGACACTCTTGATTTGTTGGTGAGAAGATTGGATGGTCAAGTGACCCCATTCTACTTACTGTTTGCTCGGAGCCGGCATATTGTTTAATTGAATACATATTAATACATATTGTTTAATTGAAGCAGGGATCGAACCCTCTGGTTTATTTACAGTTTGAGCGGAGCAGGAATTGAACCCTCCGTTTTCTTTAATACCCGTTTCATTTCCCCTGATAGTTTAAGTTATTCTTGCAAGTATGGAGGAATACCAGTTTTGGATGAACGCTGGAAGTAAGTTAGGAATAACAGGGAAAAATTTAGAATCTTTCATTAGTCCTAAGATCCAGAAAAGACTTGAAAGAGAGAGAATTGAGAGAGAAGAAAGACAGAAAGGGAAAGAGAAGAAGAAAAAGAGAGAGAGAATCGAAAGAGAAGAGAAAAAGGAGAGAGAGAGAGAATTGAGAAATCCAAGATAGACAGTTAGAGAAAGAGAAGACAAAACGGAGCATGATAGACTTGATTGTGAAGAAAGAGCTAAAGTACGTTAGGAACAAGTTAAATTAAGGGAACTTGAGGAAAGAGCAAAGGATAGAGAATATGAGTTAAGGGAGAGAGACAAAGATCGCGAGCTCGAACAAGCTCGCCTTGAATTAGAGAATAAAAAGTTAACTTTCTCACAACAGCAATTAGATGAAGGAGTAATGGAACAACGTGCAGCTAGTGCACATATTCCAACACCTAATTTACCTCCCTTCACACAGGGGGAAGACATAACTTCATACATTATCAGGTCTGAAAATACCGCTACCCTCTGTGAATGGCCTGCTGACACCTGGGCTACCAGGTTAGGAATGTTATTTTCTGGTACCGCTTTGAATATCTATGCAACTTTGTCGCAGGATATTATATGTAATTATTACCTACTGAAGAAGGCAATCCTTAAAGCATATCAAAAAACCACTAATTCTTACAGGAAAGATTTCAGGTATGCCACCTTACAGCATGGCCAGAACTTTCAACAGTTACAGTTAACACTCTTTCGCTTGTTCGACTTTTGGATAGAGAGTTCAGGAATTGATCACAGTTATGAATCTCTCAGAGACTTCATGGTTGCTGACCAGTTCCTGACAGCTCTTCCCCATCAGATACGAACATTCATCAGGGAACGTAACCTGATTAAAGCTAAGGAAGTTGCTGAGGCTGCTGACTTGTATGTTGTGGCTCACAATTCCTATAAAGACCTAAAAGGATCGAACCCTAAGTGCAAGGGTTCATCAGACCTTAAGAAATCAAAGCCTCTAGTGGAAAGTAAAATGACTTCTTTTATTCCTGTTTGTCATTTGTGTGGTGTTAAGGGACATAAACGTCCAGATTGTCCTTCTAAGAAGGTCCAAAAAGTTGGAAGATGTTTTAAAGACTGTAATGACCAAGCACCCTTCTGTTCAGGAACAGTTAATGGACTTAATGTATCTACCATTTTACGAGACACTGGATGCACATGTATAGTCATTTCTGATAAGCTGTTTCCTAATCTTAAAGAAACTCATTCCTCTGCTATACTTTCAGACTACTTGGGCCGTACGGACACTTTTCCTACAATCCGTTGTTATATTAGGTCTAAATGGTTCACAGGTTGGTCTGAAGCCGTACTAGCTCCCATCACTTCTTGCTCCGTACTAATAGGTAATGTAAAAGGTGCCATTCTTCCTTCTGAGGTTGACCTTTCATCACCAAACGTGGACATAAGCTTTTCAGATCCTCTTCCTGTAGAGTCAGAGAAGCCCCTCGAAAGTTCAGATGAGACAATGTCTCGCGAGAATTCATGTGGGATTAAAAACCAGTGATGCTACTCTCGAAAGCGAGGAAGTAGGATCACCGGTTCACTTGTTAGATGAAAGTGAAGATATCACCTCCGATACCATAAATGTCTTGACTAGGGCTCAGACCAAAGCCCAGGCTTCTCCTACTGTCCATCCTTTGATTTTCCCTGACTTTAAGCCTTTAGATATATCGAAGGACTCCTTTGTCAATTTACAACGTAATTGCCCTTCTCTTCAGAATTGCCATAATGCCGCTAAATAAAATCAAGTTATACAAAGGAAAAACTCTTCATATAAATTTGAATATATAAAAGGTATCTTGTACAAGTCAGTATTCAAATTAAATTCAGATGAGATAGACTATTCCATCTTAGTTGTTCCAAGTCAATGCAGAGAGACTGTTCTTAAAATGGCTCATGACCTGCCAGTGGCCGGACATTTCTCGCATCGTAAAACCTTAAATAAAATTAGGGAAACCTATTTTTGGCCAAAAATGTCCTCAGATGTCACTACCTATTGTAGATCGTGTAAAGTTTGCCAACTGTCATCCTCCCGAGGTACCAGGCGAGTACCTATGGTCAAAATGCCAGTCTTTACGGTACCTTTTGAAAGAGTAGCTATTGACATAGTTGGTCCTTTATCTCCACTTTCATCTGGGGGACATAGATATATATTAACATTAGTTGATTATGCTTCGAGTTTCCCTGAAGCCGTACCCTTAAAGACCATAACTACTACAGAGGTGGCTGAAGCCCTTTTGTCCATCTTCTCCAGAGTGGGCATCCCTAGAGAAATTTTGTCTGACCGTGGGACACAATTCACATCGGACTCAATGCAACATCTCTACCAACTTCTGGGAGTGAAGCCTCTCTTCACCACACCCTATCATCCCAGCTGTAATGGGAGGATTGAACTTCAGCATTCGATTCTCAAGTCCATTTTAAGGAAACTTTGATCCCTTGAAGCTATGGAGTTGCATCGTTACCTACCCTGTGCTTTGTTTGCCATGAGGGAAGTTCCCAGTGACTCTTTGGGGTTTTCACCTTTTGAACTTCTCTATGGTAGACAGGCCAGAGGTCCATTGTCCATCCTTCATGACTTATGGACTAATGAGGAGGTAAATGCTGAGGTTCAGCCTTCTTACCAGTTTCTCCTTGGCCTTAGATCCAAACTTGAGGAGACCTCTGACATAGTTTCGAAAAACCTAAGCTTGCCAATGGACCAGTACAAAACCTATTTTGATTCCAAAAGTCAGAGGAGAACTTTTAAAGTAGGAGATGAAGTTCTGGTACTTTTGCCTATCAAGTCAAATAAATTATTAGCAGCATGGAAAGGTCCATATAAAGTATTAAAAATTTGTGGGAAAGTTGACTACCTCATAGAAGTCAAGGGGAAACCTAAGCTTTATCATATTAATATCCTTAAGAAATATTACCGAAGAAATTCGGTTAACTGCCTTAATAACTCTGACTTAGTTTTTCCACACGAACTTGATAAGACAACTGAAGAATGTGAAGTGTACGTAATTGACACCTCTAACTTAGACTATGACGGAGAACTACACGACTTGGTGACTCTTGACCACTCGGGCGCAACCAACATTAATATTAATGAATCTTTGGATGACCATAAGAGACATGAACTACTTCAATGTGTGAGTAACTTTTCAGACGTCTTTACTGATATTCCAGGAGTTACCTCCACGGTAGTCCATAAGATTGACTTAGTGACAGACAATCCTATCAAACGAAAATTATACCCAGTTCCAGTTCACCTTAGGGATGCATTTGACCGAGAGGTAGACAAATTATTAAAACTAAAGATCATTGAACCTTCAGTATCTTCGTATTGTTCACCAGTAGTAATGATTAAGAAAGAGGATAATTCATATAGACTTGCTATTGACTTCAGAGGCCTTGATGCTATAACTCGGTGGGATGCTGAGCCTATGCCCTTAATAGATAGCGATCTACACAAATTTTATAACGCTTCCTTCTTTTCAGAGATTGATATTGGGCAGGCATATCATCAAGTAATGTTAGATCCTTCTTCTAAACAGTACACCGCTTTTCCTACCCACCAAGGACTGATGCAATATAGAACTATGCCCTTCGGTTTGGTAACTGCCTGTGCTACCTATGTTAGACTGATGAGAAAGGTCTTGGGTAATATGCCAAATGTTTCAGTTTATTTTGATAACATTTACGTAATGATATCCACGTGGGGCGAACATATCCAAACATTAACATCAGTTTTGCGTAGGTTACGCTCACATGGCCTCACTGCCAAGCCGAAGAAATGCTTCCTTGTGTATAACAAGATTAGATATCTTGGACTGATACTTTCTAATAACTCTCTGCAGCCTCTCTCCAGTAAGATCAAAGCTTTATTAGAATTTAAATTCCCCAAAACCAAGAAGCTCATGCGTAGCTTTCTTGGTTCTGTAAATTTTTATGCACGGTTTATCCCGAATCTTACTGATCTTACAGGCATCTTATCCGACTTCCTTGAAAAGTCTGTGAAGGAACCTCTTGAACTTTCTGACGTAGCTCGGGAAAAGTTTAATGAGATTAAAAGTATCTTTTCGAAAGACCCTATACTTAAGATTCCAGATATTAATAAAACATTTTGTTTAAGAACTGATGCCTCAAATACTGGCTTAGGTGCGGTGTTACTACAATACCATGATGGTACTCCCTTCCCTGTATGCTTCCTAAGCCGCAAACTCCTTCCCGCGGAAACAAGATACTCCGCCATAGAAAAGTAATGTTTGGCTCTTGTGTGGGGTATCTCCAAGCTTAAATTTTATCTACTGAGAAAAGAATTCATTTTAGAAACGGATCACAAACCTTTGATATACCTAGAAACTTTTAAGGGAACCAACAGTCGCCTCTTGAGGTGAACATTGGCTCTCCAAGCTTTTAAGTTCCATATTGTGTATATCAATGGTTCATCCAATTATTTCTCTGACTGGTTAAGTCATGACAGTCAGTAGAAGATTTGTTGCCTTACACGACTTCCACGTGTTAGAACTTTTTCCTCGCCTATTCTTCTTATAGTCCTTGACTATAAGTCTTGTTATGGGGGAGTTTGAGGGAAAAGTTCAATAGATAGGAGTAGCGAGAGAGTATATAGCAACAATAGTTTCATTGCCGGCTACTTGTTAAGGTAGGGCAAGTCCAGCTCCCGCTATTCCTCCCCTTTTTCCCCCTCCACGAAAGTGATAGTTTGATTGCTGGCTACTTGTTAAGGTAGGGTAAGTCTAGCTCCCACTATTCAGCCCTTTTTTCCCCTCCCCAAAAGTGATAGTTTGATTGCCGGCTGCTTGTTAAGGTAGGGGCCGTCTAGCTGCCGCTATCCCTTCCCCTCCCTCTTCCCTTCCCCGGAAAGGTGACGTGTGGGGCTCCGGTCAAACAGTAAATCACTCGACTCACAACTCCCAACACTACTCTTGAATGACAGAATGGGTCAACTGCCAACCAACGAGTAGAATTGAAGGAGATGGACTAACGTCCTGGAGATGTCCCATATTGTATTTACTTGCCTGTTCATATGTATGAAGAATCAGGACGTAACCCCTCATCCTTGCAGCGGGACAAAACCTGATTTCCTGTCATCGGGAGAGGTTATTTACTGCCACAAGAACGAGCCAGTGGGTTGTCACCAACACCTGCGACCCCCCCCCCCCACATCATCAGCAACGGCTACGATTTCAACCACACGCAGTGTCACCAACACCAGACACCCAAGTTTTATATATATTAGCGTTGAATTCAGATATCATTTATATTTTTCATTTTTCATTTTCTTTAAGGTAGGATCAATATTTCATATTTAAGTGCTTTATATTTTATATTTCTTAAATAATAAAGTGTTTATGTTTGTCAGTTTTTGTTCTTTTTCTATGCATTAATTTTCCTGAGGAGGAGCCAGCCTTAGTAATACTGACTGAAGTTGTTACAGGGCTAAGTAAGCCTTCACACTGAACCTACTTACCCTTGGTACAATGTTCCATCATACCCTTACGTGAATAACTACTATCGTTACGGGAGATGTGCAGAACCAGAGGCTGAACCTACTTACCCTCGGTACAATGTTCCATCATACCCTTACTTGAATAACCACTATCGTTACGAGAGATCTGCAGAGCCAGAGGCTGAACCTACCTACCCTCGGTACAATGTTCCATCATACCCTTACATTAACAATCACTATCGCTACGGAAGATCTGCAGAGCCAGAGGCTGAACCTACTTACCCTCGGTTCAATGTTCCATCATACCCTTACGTGAATAACCATTATCGCTACGGGAGATCTGCAGAGCCAGAGGCTGAACCTACCTACCATCGGTACAATGTTCCATCATACCCATACGTGAGTAACCACTATCGTTACTAGAGGCGTGCAGAAAGGCAGATGTTGAACTGTCCATGTAATTTTGGTTATAGGTATTTTCACCATCACTACGGCTCAGTCACCTACAGACAACACTCCGTATTCAAGATTTCATACTATGAAGCTTTTATTATTCCAACAACAGTTCGTCTTCTAAGGTATCCAAGAACTGCAAAACATTTCTTCGTTAGAGTGTCGCTTCACCAATAAAACAAAATAACTAAAAAAGGATGTTTATTATTCTTTTAAATACACAATAGCAGACAATTTCTTATTTTATAAACAAACATAAATTAAGGAAAAAGACCGCACTTATGTATTTTGATATGAAAACTTTTACCTCTTTTAAATGTTACTTCTTTCTGTTGAAATCCTATCGATTATGAGAGTCCTGATCTTATTTACACTCTACGCTACTTTCCCTTATATGCTTACTTCAGTAACATGAGATCTGTCGAGCGACAGGATGAACTTACCCACCATCTGCACTATATTCCATCATACACTTACTTGATTAACCACTAGAACTACATGAGATCTGTATAGCCATGGGCTGAACGCACATACCCTCCGTACAATGCTACTTCATACATTTACGTGATTACTGCTATCGCTACGGGAGATCTGCAGAGCCTGAGGCTAAACGTACTTACACTCGTTTATGTCCCATCATTTAACAACGTTTAATAGCCACTATACTACTAGACACCTCCATATACAGTGCATAGACATCAAGAAAACTCTTTTCGTAGTCCTCACGCTTGTGAGGAACTCTAGCGTCACGGAATTTGTCATTACCTCCTATTCTTTCGAAAACAATTTTCTGGGTGGTATAGGAAGCCCAAGAAGCGATAACAATAAAAGATTTCTGTTTACAATATAAATATTAGTGAAATAACGATTATAATGTTTGCGAAATTATTCATGATAGTTTTATTATTGTATCTATTTTTTCAGGTGTTCACTCTGTTATTCACTGATAAGTTTAGGAAAAGACTAAGCAATTTTTCATTGATGAAAAAGTAAAAGTATCTTTATTACTTTCATAAAAATAAGATAATACTCGTCTACGTAAATGTAGTATTTCTTGTTTGCTCTGAACTCTGAGTGAACTATGCGGTCAAAGTGCTCGGTAAACGTTACCAACGACCATCACTTTTATTTTTGAAACGATCTTGCGTTGAGATTCCACTCAACATACATGATTTCATTGATGTTTTATTCTTGTTTTATTACTATGGAGTTTATGTAAGTTATGGTATTATATTAATGGTACCTGACACAAAAACTTATTGAGATTAATATCATGGTTCACTGTTTCATTTTTCCATCGAATGTCAACGCCACTGCAGTTGTATTTCATTCTCCAGAAAAAAGTCACTTGACATTCGCCTTACACATATAGGTGGTATAAACCTTGTTAATAGATACCGACAAATTGGTTTAGAAAGTCACTTGAGCAAACAGTAACACATATTTATTAGAAAACGTTTCGGACCAGGGACTTTGATCACTCCTAACAAACACACACAGGAACCCCGAACCTGTGACCCTTAAGGCAAGCCAGACGATGCAACTCTCACGTCCATCGACAATAGAGTTTGCCCGAGAGCCGATGGCTCGAGGGTGGAGATTTGTTTTTCATCTGTCCTGAATGCACTGACCTTCGAAAGACATTGGAATTCTTACAATATACAGAACTAGCATAATTACTAACGGCTCTGGAGTAAACGTCTGGCTCACTTCGTGTTTTATTTGTGTGGTCTTGCTTGGTGTGAATCGCGCTGTATATCTTGTATATATATATATATATATATATATATATATATATATATATATATATATATATATATACATGTCGTGCCGAATAGGTAAAACTGGTCAATTAGCAAGAACTCATTTAAAATTTAGTCCTTTTTTAAAACTTTCTCTTATACGTTTAAAGATATATTTTTTTCATTAATGTTGATGTAAATATTTTTACATTGTCCACATCGCTTCCGGGCCGTGCGGACAGGCTGCGCAGTAGCTCCTAATTCAACTGGTTTCTGCGCAGTTTTCAGTGTTCCAAGATGGCGGATCGTGCCGGCAGGAGGGTTAACACTGTTTGCATCGAGCTGATACGGGAATCATTGAGCGCTGCTACGATGATTGTGCTCCTTCCAGCTATTATTAGGGATCTCTACGGCATCCCTAATGAGGAGCTGTATGGTGTTGCCCTCAATGGGTTGCGAAGAGTCTTCGTGAAGTTCAGGAGGGCCAGTTTCTACAGTAGTGTGGTGGCTGAGTACCAGGAACGACGGATGTGCCTTAACTCGACGGTGGAGGTGTGTATGCATGATGTGTCTACATACTACACATGGGTTCGGGTACGGAATGTACCGTTTGAGGCGACGAATTTTGGAATAGAGGACGTCTTCAGCAACTACGGTGTAGTTCATGAGGCTCGAGGAGGGGTATGGAGGGATGGCCCATATGAAGGCCTCCCGGAAGGTTCCTACACCCTCAAGATGACATTGAAGAGGCCTATACCTTCATATGTTCTGTTGACTGGAAACAAAACTCAGGTCTATGTGCATTACGCGTGGCAAAGGAGGACGTGCCGTCTTTGTGACTCGTACGAGCACATGGCGGCGCAATGTGTACGTAGAGTTGCCCCAGGTGTGCCAACCCTTTTGGAGGAGGACCGACAGTTGAGTACGGTGGTGACGGAGAGGAATGGGACGGCTCTCTGGAGTGAGGAGGTGGAGAAGGAGGGGGACCTGTTGGGGACCTGTGTCACACTCCCGGAGGAGGCTAGTGAGGCTCCACCAAGGCCTGTGGCGGTGGAGGAAGGGGCAACGTCGACGCAGGAGGTGTTATTGGAGTCTGTGCTACAGGATTTCTTGGAGGACGCTTTGGCCGGAGAGGACCTGGAGGGAAGGTCCAGTGATGTGCAGCAGATGGAAGGGCTGCGTGAGAAGGTGGAAATATTGGATGAGCGAGGCCAGGAAACAGTTGTGGTAGCTGAGGTACATCGGGAGGATGTACCTGAGGAAGAGATGAGTTTGGGTGGTAGCTCTAGAAAGCGGCCTGCGGGGTCGTCTGAATTGGACGAAGTATTGACACCTGGGCAGAGACCAGTAAGAAGGCATGGGCAGATGTGGTACGGAAGACCACTACAGGGGGGGATGCACAGGGGAAATCGGGTGGGGAGGGTCAGGGGGGTGGGGGGTATGGTTAAGAAGAATGGTAAGGAGAGTGTGAGCAGCTTAAAAGGGAGTGTGAGCAAGCCACAGCGGCACAGAGGTAAGCCACCTTTCCTTGAACATTCAGGTGTGTGACTCTAAACGTTAATGGTCTCAAGAATGAAGTCAAAAGGGTATGGTTGGAGTGGTTCTTGAGAAGGTATGACGTGGACGTTTGTTTCATGCAAGAGCATAACCATAGGTCAGGTTGTGAGTTGCAATTGAGGGGATATAAGATGTTTGTAAGTTTGGCTTTGCATTTTAAGGGAGGAGTGGGTGTTTAGGTAAAGGAGACTAGCCCATTGCACGTCATGGGGTGGGAGGAGGGGGGAGGGGAGAGGGTTGTTCTGGTGGAGGGGTATTGGGGGGAGAGTAGGGTAGGTTTTGGGGGGGTTTATATGCCTGCAATTAGTAATATGAGGGTAAAAGCAGACTTTGTTAGGGACGTTTTGTTCTACTATCTCAGGGGTTTACCTGCTATTTCGATAGTTGGTGGAGATTGGAATTGTGTGATCAGGCATGGAGATGTGATACCTAGGGGTGCGGGGTGTGTGTTGAGTGTTTTAAGGGATGCTTTAGGGGATGGGGGGGTGGTTGTGGTGGTCGGCTGGGGGGGGGTATCAGGTGAACCACACCTATGTGCAAGGGAGTTATGAAGCAAGGTTGGATAGGATTTATGTTAGGGAGGGGATAGGTGTGGAGAGGGTTAGAACTATTGACGTGGATTTGTCTGATCACAGGGCAGTGATGGCTGACCTTAGGGTAGATGGCATTTCGCGTAAATTTCCGAGTTATTGGAAACTGAATGTGCGGCTTTTACAGGAGGAGGATCTAGGTTTGTCCTTTCAGGACTGGTGGAAAGGTTTTTGGGAGGCTAGGGATGAGGATGTGAATTTGCTAGATTGGTGGGAGTTGTATGCAAAGGTGGAGATTGCAGGATTTTTCAAGGCGCGTGGCAGGGAACGGGCACGCTGGCGGTTTGGATTGCAGAATTACTTAGAGGGGCAGTTGAATGATTGTTATGGGGGGGGTGTAGGGAAGGTGTGAGTGGTGTTATGGGAGAACTTAGAAGTCGTTTAGTGGAGATTCATAACGAACGGTTTGATGCACTCAGGGTCAGGGCAGGCTTGGAGGACGTCTTAAAAGGTGATAGGCCATCCGGGTATGTACTAAGGAAATTCAAGGACAGACATTTGAGGACTACTGTGGCACATTTGGTGGGGGGGAGGGGGGGGTTATGTGCAGGGTCAGGGTCTTTCTGATACAGACAGTATCAGTAGGTATGCAGATTATTGGTTTCGGGAGATATGGAAGAGGAGGGAAGGGGTTGTTGGGTTGGATTCATTTGAAGTTATCGGGGCTCGTCTGGGTTTGGGGCATGGGGACCGGGACATGTTGAAGGGCAGCATTAAGGAGGCAGAGGTGGAGGAGGTGGTGAATGGGTTGAGTCAGGGGAAGGCACCGGGAATAGATGGTTTATCTAATGATTTTTATAGAGCACATTGGGAGAGTCTGAGGGAGTGCCTAGTGGCAGTTCTGAATTTTATGTTGAGCAGTGGTAGGATGGGGCGAACACAGAACTGGGGTTGTTGTCTTGGTGCCGAAGGGGAGGGAGGGGAAGGATTTGAGTGATTATCGTCCGTTGTCATTAATGTGTTCAGATTATAAAATTTTTGCAAAGATATTGGGTAACAGATTAAAGAATGTAATTGGGGATGTCATACATAGGGGTCAGTATGGTATACCGGGACGAAGCATGAAGAATGGGTACAGTGGGATAAGGGATTTTATAGAGAACTGCCCGGGAGGGGGCGTCCTTGGTTTGGATTGGGCTCAGGCTTATGACTGTGAAGAGGGAATTTTTATGGGTTTGTTTGGAGAAATTGGGTTTTGGAGGGGGGTAGTGAGATGGGTGCGCACTCTATATGAGTGGGCAGTCCTGAGGGTGCAGGTTAATGGAAGGCTGGGGGAGCCGGTGCTGATGGAACAGGGCTTAAGGCAGGGTTGCCCGCTCTCGCAGTTGCTCTTTGCATGTGTGCAGCATCCTTTCTTTGAGGCTGTGGAGGAGGAATTGCGGGGGGGGGTAGAGGGGGGACGCATGGGGGGAATTGTAGGTTATATTGATGACACAACTGTTCTAGTAATGAGTGGGGGGCTTTAAGAAGGGTGGGTGAGGTGATTAAGAGTTTTGGGGATGTTTCGGGTATGGAAGTTAATCTTGCAAAGTCGAGGTTGTTGGAGGTAGGGACTTGGGTTGGCGGGAGATTGGGGGAGGAGATGGGATGGACAGTTAGTGACAGACTTAGGGTTTGTGGGATATGGCATATGGCGCAGATGCAGGAGTGCAGGAGGATCAACTCTGAACTAGTCACGAGTAGGGTTACAGGCAAGCTTAAAGATTTGAGGGTTAGTGAAGTGGCATTACAGCAGAGGGCTTTGGTTATTAACTCGCTGGTGTATAGTAAGGTATGGGGTGTGGCAGAGGTGTTCCCTTTGAGGGTGCAGGACATTCAGGAAATACAGAGGAGGGTTTTGAGGTTTGTGTGGGGGTTTGGGAGGGCCTGGTTGTCTAAGGAGGTGGTTATGACGGAGGTGAAACGGGGGGGCCTAGGATTGTTGGCTTTGGGGCCTTATATATTAAGCAGAGGTATCTTAGGGTGGGGGGAGGGGGGTGTTAGGGTGGATAGGGTGATGAGGGATGCTAGAAACTGGTGGAGTGGCAGGGAATTGAGGAGTTGTGAGGATTTGCTGTGGTTCTTGTTGACAGTGAGACAGGTTTCAATTTTGAGGGTTAAAACTTTGGTGGGTGTGGTGTGGGGAAGGGGTGTCTTACAGGGGGTTGCCGTGTACCCCATGTATAACTGGCAGGTGATATGGAGGGACTTCAGGCTGCTTAGGATACCAGCAAGGGTCAGGGAGTTGGTATACCGTTTCCTCATGGGTGTAGTAGCATCCAAGCATGTGTTGCATAAAATGGGGTTGGTGAGGGAGGCAACATGCTTGTTCTGTGGAGGAGGAGGAAACCGCCTATCATGTGGTATATTTTTGTCCGTCTTTGGGGGGGGGGTTAGGGTCTGGATGGCGGGTGTTATCAGGCTGTTGGGGGGGGGGAGTTGGTCGTTTCTTAGGACCTTGTCGATGGATGTCAGTGGGGTATCACGAGAAGTGTGAAGGGCTTTGATGTATGTTATGGCAGATTATTTGCATGTTTCTTGGGGAATGAGGCAGATTAAAGGGCAGTTGAGGATAAAAGCGTTAGCAGCAAGGTTCTATAGAACAATGTGTAGGAATAGATTAATCTATGGGGGGCGTTGGGAGTCCAGTTTCTCGGTGGGTTACCGTAACCTCTCTGTGGCGAAACTCCTCTGGGATCATGGGGGCGGGCAAGGGGCAGGTCTCCTTTAATGTATGGTGGGCGTGGTAAGGTTGTGGAGGTTGTGTTGTATGTGATGTGTGAGTGGGTATGTGAGGGCATCAATTTGTGACCTGGTTGTGTACCTTGCGGGTTAATTCATATTTTTCAGTCACCCTGATTTCAGTTTAGTTCCACATGTAAGTCATAAATATACATTTTTTGGTCTTAGGATAATTATTACACTCACTGTCAGGTACTGGTGACTTAGGTATCTGTTCTGGTGGTTTATATAAGGTCATGGACCTGGTGTTAGGATAATTATTACACTCAGTGTCAGGTACTGGTGACTCAGGTAACTGTTCTGGTGGTTTATATAATGTCATGGACCTGGTGATGATTTACACTTTATGTGAAAATTTATAAGAAGTACTGTGTTAATTTTATACCCATGTTAAATTTAATTGTTGTTCAATGAAATTGGTTGTGGGCGCTGTGACCCTACATACTTGTACATTTGCATTGTTGTAAAATTAGTGGAATAAAATATGAAGTAAAAATATGATGATCTGAGGTAAATGGGGGGGGGGGTAGGTGAACTACCCAAAAATATTTGTTATTGAATGTTTTTCATTAATGTCTATATTGGGCATGGGAATGCGAGGAAGCTTAATAAATTGATTCGGTATTTTTAATATCTTATGTAAGTTAATGAACATGTACGACACTGATATAATTCCTGTGAATTTTAATTTTCATAAGTCTTGTGATACTATGTATCAACTTTTGTAATATGTATATATGTAATATGTGAGTCCGTGACTATATCATGTGAAATGTTCTCATGGGTGACGGCATTCATAATTATATACATGTTTTTTTTTTTTTTTTATCACACTGGCCGATTCCCACCAAGGCAGGGTGGCCCGAAAAAGAAAAACTTTCACCATCGTTCACTCCATCACTGTCTTGCCAGAAGGGTGCTTTACACTACAGTTTTTAAACTGCAACATTAACACCCCTCCTTCAGAGTGCAGGCACTGTACTTCCCATCTCCAGGACTCAAGTCCGGCCTGCCGGTTTCCCTGAACCCCTTCATAAATGTTACTTTGCTCACACTCCAACAGCACGTCAAGTATTAAAAACCATTTGTCTCCATTCACTCCTATCAAACACGCTCACGCATGCCTGCTGGAAGTAGGTAGTAGGTTGGTAGACAGCAGCCACCCAGGGAAGTACTACCGTCCTGCCAGATGACTGTGAAACAGAAACCTGTAACTGTTTTGCATGATGGTAGGATTGCTGTTTTCTTTTTCTGTCTCATAAACACGCTAGATAACAGGGATATCTTGCTACTCCAACTTACACTTTGGTCACACTTCACAGACATGCACATGCATATATATATACATACATCTTGGTTTTTCTCCTTTTTCTAAATACCTCTTGTTCTTCTTTATTTCTTCTATTGTCCATGGGGAAATGGAAAAGAATCTTTCCTCCGTAAGCCATGCGTGTCGTATGAGGCGACTAAAATGCCGGGAGCAATGGGCTAGTAACCCCTTCTCCTGTAGACATTTACTAAAAAAAAGAAGAAAAACTTTATAAAACTGGTTTTTAGTTATAGTCATAATACTAAGTTCAATATTATGTCCTTTTTTCTAAATATTATTTGTCATGTTGGCATAATCTATGCATCTTATACTAAAGAGGAATTTTTTTTTTGTATTGTTAACAAGATAATATATTCAAGGTCTCAATTACGTTGGTTATTCGTGTTTGCGTTCACTGAACAATGGTATGATCTGGGTTTATGGGGGGGGGTGTACTGCTCAAACATATTTTATTACATGTACTTAATGTGTATATTGCTGTTAGGAAGGGGTAATTGAGAATTGTTTTTAATAAGTATTGCTTGCACAGTTTTTCTTTGTTTTTGTGTAAAGGAATTTCACATCAGATGTGTGCAGTGTACTGACATATTATTGTAACTTGAAATGATTTGATTGATGTCGGGTATAATATTGTGTAAACTTGTTTTTCACACACGTGTTGAGGGTTGTACCGAGTCATTTGAAGAGAATATTTTGTAATGGCAGTGTAACACTAGTAGTGTTTTGCTTATGAGGATATGATTGTTTTTGTAGGTGAAATAGCAGACTCTGTATGCTTTATTTATTTATTGTAATGTGTATTTTAAATAAAATATATAAAAAAAAATTAGCAAGAACTCATTTAAAATTTAGTCCTTTCTAAACTTTCTCTTATACGTTTAAAGATATTTTTTTCATTAATGTTGATGTAAAAATTTTTAATTTTGCTCCAAAAAAATCTTAGAAAACTTACCTAACCTTACTATAACAAGAAAAATTTATTTTAGCCTAACCCAACTAAATATATTTTAGATTTGTTTACAGTAGTTTAATACTAAACAAACACAGTGAAATATATTTTTTTCGTTAGGTTCAGAATGATTTTGGCGAAATTATTGCATACCCAAATTTTCACTTGTCTTATATGGCAAGATGAGCGTTGCTATTTAAGCCAAGATGGCAAGTTCTGCCTATTCGGCACGACATATACATATATATATATATATATATATATATATATATATATATATATATATATATATATATATATATATAAATATATATATCTATATATATATATATATATATAATGGTTAATTTTTGGACCAAACCTAACTCAGAAATCTTACTTCACTGAGAGGGTTTCACCGAACAGTCTCACTGAGCTTTCGAAACCCAAGCTGTTTCACCCGTGCATTCACACCTCGGGGACCAGACTGGAGTGTTTGTATAGCAGCTGCCTATGATAGTAACAAAATTATGGCAAAAATAGTGAACAGTGCTCCGGTAGCAGTATTCTGTTAAGTGTTCCATTAACAAATAGCGTTCCGTTTAGTGCTGCGTTACGATCAGTACTGTAGGAGACAAAGAATGAAGTGGTAAGTATATGTAGCATTATCTCCAGACAATCATTGACTAAGTGAAATCAAATTTGGTCTTTTAAAACATTAAAACTATTGATAATTGTAGCAGCACCTATAAGAGCCTAGCGATTTCTTTATTTTCCTAATAATAATAATAACAATAATATCATTGCAATAATTAGTAGCAATAATTAAAATCAATAATTATTTATAATTAATAATAGATAATTGTACACACAGTATTTTTATTTAAAATATTAAGTGCAGTTTTAAATGAGTGTAAAATATTAATACAGATAGGGAGCCAAGGCTGGGTCACCACTACTTGGAAAAGTCCCGGGCCGGGAGAATACCGGCGAATATAAAAAAAAAAATTAATACGGGATATGTCAGCGTAAATTTGATGTCAGGATATATCAGTGTAATATGTGAGTTTTCTTAAATCCGAATCTTAGGAAGTGATTGTAATTATTAAAATTATAATCATGGGGAGCGCTAAACCTATAGGAATATACAGTGCATGTGGGGGGGATGGAAAGTATTCAGACTCAATTCAAGGAACCAGAGCACAGATGCAATTCCCTAGATCAAGAGTCCCTCACCAGCGTCAAGGAACCTCCCTTGAGGGGCATAGGGATTGAAGTATTGTTTTCTGGTTGTGAAGAGTGTTACGTGCGGCTTTAATTATCCAAGTAAAGTCGAGGGCCTTTAATCGCATTAACCAACCATGTTGTCAAAAATAAAAGCGATAAGTATTAGTTCAGTTTAATATCTATATACCTTTAGCTGAATGAAGTTAAATGATTCACTTCTATAATGTTATATAAAATAAATAATTTCCCTTAAGGCAGGTATATGCGTTTATTGAATTTTTTTTATATTTTATTTAAAACAACAATACATTAAATAGATAAAAGAACACAGTATCAGTTCTTACACAAAATTATAAATTTCATTGTCTAAATACACACAGACGATTAATGTTGTGTTGTCACAAACTGTCCCTCATCCCCTGTACATTATATCCCCTGTAACTATGTTAAGTAAGATTACACAAGATGACATAACAATATTAATCATTATTATTATTATAACCAAAGAAGACCCAAACCTACAATCTGCATTATTTTTTCCACTTTATTTATATATTATTAATCCTTCATACAGAATTCTTACAAATGCCATAACTGATTCTGTAACACACTGTTAATTTTATATTTCCATACACTTATCACGATTAATTTTGATAGATCTGATCCTGGCAGAAAAATTTTTACTAATCTTCCCCCTTCACCCCGAAGCAAAAAAAACTAATATCACCAACAGATTGGGATATATACAAACTTTCACTAGATTTCATCAAATGTTACATTGCTATTTTGACAATGGAGTGTATCACCACCCCAAAAAGAATGTACATTATTATATTTCCCTAAAAAAAAACAGAAATTTACTATACATGAGAGTTGTTTAATAACCACTAACTTGTTTATCTGATATATTATGAACTCATCCATAAAGATAAATTAACCCTAGTCACCATTTTACTGTACATTGTATCATGTTTTCCTCATAATAACTCCAAACACAGGGAGCCTTCTTATCGTTGAGAAAATTGCATTCATACACCACACACTACATTTACACACATGCACCTCCATACCCAGAGCCATTCACACTTGAACACCCAGGTGTTCTTGTGCCATCCCTGCACCAACTAAACGTTGAACCATTACACAAAAGTTATAAAAAACAAGCTAAGTGAATACAAATTTAAATATTATCTATAAAACTGTGTACACAGAAACAACACAACACTTGTTATTCGTAATTGTTTGTGGCATATATACAAACTTTTACCATCATCCATCAGATGATACATTACTAATTTGACACAGGAGTGTCTCACAACTCCAAAAGTAGTTACATTATTATTTTTCCCTAAAAAAAAAAAAAAAAATTACTATACATGAAAGTTTGTTAAGAACCACGAAATCGTTCATCTGATATACTATGATCTAAGCCAGAAAGTTAAATTAACCCTGAACACCATTTTACCTGACATATCTTGATTTCCTCATAATAACACCACACACCGGGAGCTTTCCTATCTTAAAGAATTACTTTTAACACACACACTACATTCACACACATTCACCTCCATACCCAAAGCAATTCACACGTGCACACAGTTTTACATGTTCCATTCCTACAACAGCAACCGGAATCAGACTAGTTACCACCCAACCATAATCCGTTACACTACATACCATCCACCCATATCATTCGCTAAAACCATTCCCATACACGCCACCACCACTGAAAACCCTTGAAAACCCGACTACCAAGGAAAACCAGTCCCCTACATGGTTATCACTGTACCAATTGCAGGAGACGACCGACTGTAATCTCTCTGTAGTTCTCTGGAAAACAATCTCCCCACTGACTCCCATAAATAAGTTTGTTCCTACCAGCAGTCCTGTATATACGCGCTGCAATTGCCTTAATTCGAATCCTACCCCCAGCATCTCTCATTCCCCAGGAAATATACAGAAAATCCACTACCACATATATAATCACCCTTTTTACCTCCCGTGATACCCCTTTTACCTCTAATGTTAAAGCTCGCAGGGTCTCTACATTACCCCCACCTAGCAGACGAAAAACCCTCGCCAACCACATCCGTACCTCCCTCAATTCTTCACAAATCATTCGTCTCTCGACCTCCGGGGAGAGAGGACGCACACCTAGTAGCTACACCTGCCCTCTGGTGGTGACCTTTAGCAACTAGTAGACAAAATGGCGTACCGAGTGGGACAGAGGATTAACACTGTTTGTATACAGCTGATACGTGGCACACTTACTGGAACTACGATGCATACATTGCTGCCTGCTATCATCAGGGACGCCTATGGTGTCCCCAACGAGGAAGTTTATGGCGTTGCCTTAAATGGGATGAACAGAGTATTCCTGAAACTGAATCATACCGGCGTCTACGACAGACTTGTTGACGAGTACCAGGAGAGGAAGGTGACAGTGAACTCGGCAGTGGAGGTTGTTCTGCATGACGTATCCAGGTACTACACGTGGGTGAAGGTGAGAAATGTCCCTTTCGAGGCGACGGCGTATAGTATACAGGAGGTATTCCATAACTACGGAAAAGTCCATTCGGCAACGATGGGAGTATGGACAGAGGGGCCATATAAGGGAAGACCTGAGGGTTCTTATACCCTCAAAATGACGTTGGCTAGGCCTATACCGTCCTATGTCATGCTGGTGGAGTCCAGGACGCAAGTCTTTGTACACTATGCCGGCCAGAGAAAGACCTGTCGACTATGTAGCTCATATGAACATATGGCAGCACAGTGTCCTAGAAAGCAGCCTACCAGGGCTCCTGGTACGTTGGCAGTGGAGCAGAGACCATGTGAGTTGATGCCTGAGTTGCGAGAGGAGGAAGCAGTGACGAGTGGTAGATGGAGTGAAGAAGTAGAACGGGAAGTATCGACGGTCGGTACCTGTGTTACCCTCCCGGAGGTGACAGGGGAGGGGCCCCCATCGCCTGAGGGACGGGTGGACGTGGAAGAGTCTACCCAGGAGAAGCTGCTGGAAGCGGTTCTGCAGGAGTTTTTCGAAGAGAAGGTGGCCGGGGAGGATGGTCCTGAGAAGTCAAGTGAGATGCAGCTGATGGTTGAGCAGCAGGGACAGGTGAAGGGTCCGAGGAATGACAGAGAGGACATGGAAGTGGTGGTGGAAGTCCATCAGGAGGACGTGCAGGACGTAGATTTGTGTGTGAGTGAGAGCTCACGAAAAAGAACTGCGGGTGCTTTTGACCTAGATGAGGTTTTAACACCTGGGCAGAGACCCGGGAAGAAGTCATGGGTAGTTGTAGGGGAAAAGGCAAGCAGGGGAGGGGGTGTACCGGGGAAGATCAGTGGGGGGAGGCAAGGAGGGGCTGGTGGACAGGTTAGAAAAAAGGATAAAAATGGTACAGGTACTGAGAAAGGTGAAGTGAGTAAGATACAGAGGCATAGGGGTAAGCCCCCTCTTCTGGCAAATTCAAGTGTGTCACAATAAATGTCAATGGGCTTAAATCTGAGGTAAAAAGGGTTTGGTTAGAGTGGTTTTTACGAAGGTTTGATGTGGATGTATGTTTTTTGCAGGAGCATAACCATAGGTTAGGGAGTGAATTGAGTTTGAAGGGTTATAAAATGTTTGTCAGTAATGCTTTGCAATTAAAAGGAGGGGTAGCAGTAGCTGTAAAGGAGACCAGCCCATTGCGTGTCATGGGTTGGGAGGAGGGGGGAGGGGGGAGGGTTGTAAGGGTAGATGGGCACTGGGGGGTGGGGAGAGTATGTTTCATTGGTGTATATATGCCGGCATGTAACAATGTTAGTCAAAGTTGATTTTGTACGTGATGTTTTGATGTATTATTTGCGAGGTTTACCTTCTATAACTGTACTTGGAGGTGACTGGAACTGTGTGATTAGGTATGGTGATGTGACGCCGAGGGGGGCAGGATGTGTTTTAGGTGCGCTAAGGGATGTGTTAAGGGATGTGGGAGTTGTAGATGTGGTGGGTAGGGGGGAGTATGGGGTGGAGCACACGTTCATTCGTGGGAATTATGGGGCGAGGTTAGATAGGATATATGTGATGCAGGGGATTGGTGTGGAGAGAGTGAGGGCTTTTGATGTCGGTTTTTCGGATCACAGGGCGGTGATAGCTGATCTGCGGGTGGATGGTATAGTACGCATATATGCTGGGTATTGGAAATTGAATGTGAGGCTTCTGCAGGAGAGGGATGAAGGCTCATCCTTTGAGGAATGGTGGAGACATTGCTGGGAGGGTAGGGATGGTGGGATGGATTTGCTTGACTGGTGGGAGATGCGGGCAAAGACAGCAATAGCAGAGTTTTTTAGGATACGTGGAAAGGAACAGGCAAGGTGGAGATATGGTTTGCAAAACTACCTGGAGGGACAGCTAAATGCTGTTTACGACGGGGGGGGAAGGGAAGATGTGCGAGGTGAGGTGGATGGCTTAAGGAGTAGGATTGAAGGATTGCATAATGAAAGGTTTAATGCAATTAGAGTTAGGGCAGGATTAGAGGAGGTGTTAAAGGGTGATCGACCATCAGGTTATGTCCTGAGAAAATTTAGGGAAAGGCAGATGGTGACTACCATAGCGCATCTAGTGGTCGCTGATGGGGGGGGAGGATATGTGGTGGGTCAAGGTCTTACTGATACAGATGATATTAGTGGTTATGCTGATTATTGGTTTAGGGAGAAATGGAGGAGGAACAAGGAAGTTGTCAGTGAGGAGGTATTTGGGGTTATGCAGAATACTATTGTATTGGGACAAGAGGAACGGGAAATGCTGGAGGGTAGTATTAGTGAGGAGGAGGTGGGGGAGGCGGTTTACGGGATGAGTCAGGGTAAGACGCCGGGCATTGATGGAATACCGAATGATTTTTATAGAGTTTATTGGGAATGCATTAGGTATGGGTTAGTGGAAGTCTTGAATCATATGTGGAGCAGTGGGAGGATGGGGAAGACCCAGAAAACAGGGATTGTTGTGTTGGTGCCGAAGAAGAAGGATGGGAAAGTATTGAATGATTATAGAGCAATATCCTTAATGTGTGCAGATTATAAAATTTATGCTAAAATTCTGGGCAATAGACTGAAGAAGGTTTTAGGATCAGTGGTACATGGGGGACAGTTTGGCATTCCGGGAAGAAGTATGAGGGACGGGCATAGTCACATAAGGGATTTTATTGAGGACTGCACCGGAGGGGGAATACTTGGATTAGATTGGGCTAATGCGTATGATTGTGTGAATAGGGATTTCTTAAAAGTTTGTTTGGAACAGTTGGGTTTGGGGGAGAAGGTGGTGAGATGGGTGCAAACCTTGTATGAGGGAGCAGTTATTAGGGTACAGGTTAATGGTAAGTTGGGGGACCCAGTACTGATGGAGAGAGGTTTGAGGCAGGGCTGTCCACTCTCTCAGTTATTGTTTGCCTGCGTACAGAATCCATTTTATGGGCTGGTGGATGAGGTGATGAATGAACATGGGATTAGGGGGGGTGGGCGGGGGGGGATTGTGGGGTACGTAGATGATACTACTGTGCTGGTAAGGCATGAGGAAGATCTAAGGAAAGTTGGTGGAATCATTCAGATTTTTGGGGACGCCACGGGTATGAGAGTTAATTTAATGAAGTCGAGACTATTAGAGGTGGGGGATTGGGTGGGAGGGGACTTGGGGGAGGGTTTGGGATGGTCAGTAGTGGACAGAATTAAGGTTTGTGGAATATGGTACATGGCGGAAGTGCAGGAGAGTAGGAAGATAAATTCGGAATTAGTTACGAGCAGGGTTTTGGGTAGGCTAGGTGGCTTAAGGGCTAGGGACGTAACATTACAGCAGAGAGTTTTAGTGGTCAACTCTCTGGTTTACAGTAAGGTGTGGGGAGTGGCTGAGGTGTTCCCTTTAAGAGCAGAGGATATTGCAGAAATCCAGAGGAAGGTTCTAAGGTATGTGTGGGGGTTTGGGAGGGCATGGTTGAGTAAGGACGTGGTGATGACGGAGGGGAGACGTGGGGGTCTTGGCCTGATGTCATTGGGTCATAGAGTAATGGCTTTATATATTAAACAAAGATATATCCGGACTGGGGGGAACAGAGGAGTCAGGGTAGGTAGGGTAATGGAGGATGCACGAAGATGGTGGTGTGGAAGGGATTTGCGGTATTGTGAGGATATGTTGAGGGTTTTATTACATGTTAAACAGGTGTCTACGTTAAAGGTCAAACGAATGGTGGGTGCTGTGGTAGGCAAGGGTGTCTTACAGGGACTTGCTGTATATCCAACATATGACTGGATAAGCATATGGAGGAAGTTTGGCTTGCTTAGAATAACAGCGAGGGTACGAGAGTTAGTATATCGTTTTCTGATGGGAATATTGGCCTCTAGGGATGTGTTATATAAAATGGGTCTTGTGAGAGAGGACTCATGCTTGCATTGTGGGGACATCGAAACGGCTTTTCATGCGGTATATTTTTGTCCCTCTTTGGAGGGGGTGAGGTTATGGATGTTGAGAGTTATCAGACTTTTGGGGGGGGGGCAATGGCCATTCCTAAGGGCCTTAATGTTGGATGTAACTGGGGTGCCGGGTGATGTGGGTAGAGCCTTAATGTATGTTATGACGGATTATTTACATGTATCTTGGGGGATGAGGGAGGTTAGGGGAGAGTTGAGGATAAAAGCGTTAGCAGCGAGATTTTATAGAACTATGTGTAGGAATAGGCAAGTCTATGGTGGGAGGTGGGTAGTTAGCTTTTCGGAGGGTTACCGGAATCTCACTGTGGGGGGCCTTCTCCTCATGAACCCAGGGGGCGGGCAAAGGGTTGGTCTCCTACCGGGGGACACATGAGGGTGGGTTGGTTTAGGCTTCTTTGTAGTGTGGATGGTGGGAGGGTTATGAATAGAGTGGAAGGGAGATGAATGAGGATTTGGAATCTATGGTTATGTTCACTGCATACAGGATAACCTTAAAAACCATGATGACTAAACCTTGGGATCTCGGGTTTAGAGCAGAATGATGTTAAGATAAGCACACAAGTTAACTTGATCGTTGTATAACTTATGTTTGCGAAGTGCTGTGACCCTGCACAGTTGCTTTGTGGGAAAAATTTTCTGCTATGTTTATATATGAAATCATGATCTTTGGCTTAGTCAATTTTATAATCACATATAATGACACCTTTTTCTATGTACCTAATCATGTTATGTAATGATATATGAATTATAATGAATAGTGAGGTATTAGGTTAGGAGTGGACAATTTTATTGTGCGATGCCCTTAATGGGGTTTCTGTGAGATTGTAAATTGGTTTTGTTCAATGGTGTTATTGGGGAAAAAACAAGGATGGAACATGTACGAACTTGTATGTCAATATTTTTAATTATGACTACTGTATGTGCATGAGGAATTTTTATTCCCATGATAACGCCCAGTATAATAACATTGATAATAGGGAAAAGGGGGGGGGGTAGTATGTGCCGGCACGAAGTAAGTGCGGCGAGTCTTTAGGCAATGAGAATTATAATTATATGCTAATTATTTGTTTATATATTATCTTTTAGACTGTTTATAAAAAAAAAAATCAGCAATGATGTACTAGTGTTTCAAATAGGGAGATAAGGTTTTTATGTCCTGTAACTAGACAGTTTTGATACCTTATGTTAGGATTTTGTTAGTTGTATGGGTTGATACTTGCGTATATAATGTTATGTCTTTTACTTGAGGGTGTTTCCTGCCCAGTGTTTATGTGGGGAGTTTCATTGTGATATGTACCAATGTAATGTTTATTGTCGGCTTTGGTTTGCCTAATGTTTAAATTAATGTTCTTATAATTTTAATTTTTGTATGTTAAATAATATTTATTGTGCACTTTGTGCAAGGGGTCTAATTGTACAGAGTTGTGGGGGATTTATGTGGACACAGACATAAAATTTTGGGTTTTTGGTTTTTGCTAATTTTTTTTGTTCGGTGCTGGAGCTCTCTCGCTCTTTATTATGTTAAGAGTTTCCTGCTATTTGCGGGAAGTATTATGTGGTATGTCTTTGTAATTTTATTGTAGGGTTGGGTTAGCCTTTGTTTAATTATTGTAATGTATAATTTTATCCTTCGTATGCTGCATCATATCATCTGTGTACTTTGTGCAAGGAGGTTTTACTGTACTGTATAATAGGCATGATTTTTAGGTTTAGAATTTGTTGATGTTTTTTCTGAGCAGGTGTTATCCTGTTCGTTTCATTGTTCGGTGATGGTATATTCTTTAATACAATATGAATGTAACACTTGTGGTATGCTATGGGGTTGATGGTAGGTCATTGTATTTTCAAACGGTTAATAATTGTGTTCTTTTATTTATTTATATCTTGTACTGTGTCCTTTTAAATAAAAATATAAAAAAAAAAAAAAAATTCTTCACAAAAATAAACCGCATGAAATGCAGTTTCCAGCTCACCACACTGACTGCAGGACGGTTCCCTCACCAAACCCATTAAACTCAAAACTGCTTTTGAAGCTAGGATCCCCATCATGAATCTGTATACCAACTCACGTACCCTAGGCATTAACCTGAGCCTCCTGAAGTCTTCCCATATCGTCCCCCAATCATGCAATGGATAGACCGATACGCCCTGCAGGATTTCCTTCCTCCCACTCAATGATACTAAACTCCCCACTTTAAGTCGCTCAACATCTTTAACCAATAACAAAACCCTCAACATATCCTCACATTCAATTAACTCTTTACCTCCCCACCATCTCCGCACATCCCCCATCACCTTCCCCACTCTTACCCCTCTTTCCCCTCCAGCCCTAACGAATGACTGTTTTACATATATTGCTTTCACCCTCGGCCCCAATGCTAAAAGACCCACTCCCCCTCTGCGCACATTCGACATCACCACTTCCTTGCTCAGCCATGCCCTCCCAAAACCCCAAACATAACGTATAGCTCGTCTCTGTATTTCTTGTACGTCCTGTGTTCTCAAAGGATACACTTCCGCTATACCCCAAACCTTACTGTAAACCAGCGAATTAATTATTACCGCCCTCTGCTGTAATGGGACATCTCCCGCCCGTAAACCCCTTAATCTACTCACTACTTTCTCCACTACCCTCTCTGAATTTACCTGCCTAGCCTCCTGCGCATTCGCCATGTATAAAACTCCACAAATCTTCAAATTATCCACCACTGCCCACCCAAACTCCAACCCCAAGCCCCCCCCCCCCACCCAAGCACCCACCTCCAGTAACACGATTTCGCCCTATTTACTCTCATGCCCGACGCCTCCCCAAAACACCCCAACACCCTCCCCACCGTACGCAATCCCTCCACCCCTTCTATCAGGATAGTGGTATCATCCACATACCCCACAATGCCTGAGCGCCCTTCCCTCTCCCCATTTAATGCTTCCACCCCCTCAACGAGCCCATAGAACGGATGTTGCATGCACGCAAACAGAATTTGTGAAAGAGGGCACCCCTGCCATAATCCCCTCTCCATTTTAACCAGCCTTCCCAATCTGCCATTAACTTGGACCCGTACCATAGCCGCTGAGTATAGCGTATCAACCCACCTCGCCACTCCCAGTCCAAACCCCAGACGCAACAAACAAGCCCTCAAAAAATTTCTATTCACACAGTCATATGCATTCTCCCAATCCATACCCAAAAGTCCTCCCCCCTCGCAACCCTCCAAAAAGTCCCTTATGCGCCCATGCCCAACTCTCATACTTCGTCCCGGTATACCCATCTGACCCTTATGTACAACCCCACCAATTACCTTCTTCATCCTATTACCTAATATCTTTGCAAAAATCTTGTAGTCAGAACACATTAGTGAGATAGCTCTATACGCACTTAAAACACTCCCCCCTTGCTTTTTACGAACCAACACAACCACTCCAATACTTTGTGTCTGACTTAGCTTGCCCTCCCGCAGCATACAATTCATGACCTCCACCAGACAAGTCTTAATATGCTCCCAATGAACTCTGTAAAAATCATTTGAAATCCCATCGATGCCTGGTGCTTTTCCAGTACTCATGTTAAACACTACCTCCTCAACTTCCCCCACACTAATCGCTCCTCCCATCTCCATCCCCTCCACTTCTTTTTGCCCTAACCCACACCCCCCCCCCCTCCAACACTTCCTCAAAAGCATCGCCCTCCCCCCCCTTTCTCCATTTCTCTCGATACCAGAAATCAGTATGGCTAAGTTCTACATCATTTAACTTATAAGTAACCCTAGTACTTATAAGTTAAATGATGTAGAACTTAGCCATACAGATTGCGAAAAGGACTTGGGGGTTATGGTGAGCAGCAACCTTAAACCAAGACAGCAATGCCTAAGCGTACGTAATAAGGCAAATAGATTACTGGGATTTATATCAAGAAGTGTAAGCAACAGAAGTCCAGAGGTCATACTGCAGCTTTATACATCATTAGTAAGGCCTCACCTAGATTATGCAGCTCAGTTCTGGTCTCCGTATTACAAAATGGACATAAATTCGTTAGAAAACATTCAGCTTAGGATGACTAAATTAATACATAGCATTAGAAATCTTCCTTATGAAGAAAGATTGAAGACTCTTAAGTTACATTCACTTGTTAGACGAAGAATGAGGGGAGACCTGATCGAAGTGTATAAGTGGAAGATAGGTATTAATAAAGGGGATATTAATAAGGTCTTGAGGATGTCTCTCCAAGAGAGAACCCGCAGTAATGGATTTAAATTAGATAAGTTTAGATTTAGAAAGGACATAGGAAAGTATTGGTTTGGAAATAGGGTAGCTGATGAGTGGAACAGTCTACCTAGTTGGGTTATTGAGGCTGGGACTTTGGGTAGTTTCAAATCTAGGTTGGATAAGTACATGAGTGGGAGGGGTTGGATTTGAGTGGGACTTTCACATCAGAGCTTATTTCTTGGGTGGCATTGAAAATTGGGTTGGGCAAATGTTTTGTTAGTGGGATGAATTGTAAAGGACCTGCCTAGTATGGGCCAGCAGGCCTCCTGCAGTGTTCCTCCTTTCTTATGTTCTTATGTGTTCATGCCTTCTGTAGTAGCAAACACCTGTCCCTTATGATATCCACCCATATCCTCGCTCACCTCTAATTGCAAAATAGTTGACTCCTTCTGCCTTACCCTAAAACGTCTTGAAACACTTCCCGAAGGTTTATCCCCCCACAATACAGCCTCCAATCCTGCCCTCACACGCACGGCATCAAATCTGTCATTGTGTATCTCCGCCAGTCTACCTCTAAGTTGCTCCACGGTCCCATACTGCTTCCCCACTTCCTCCTCATAACACTCGTTCAGCTGACATTCCAAATAATTCTGTAACCCATACTTCCACCTGGCTTCTTCCCGTCCCCTATTTTTAAAGAATCCAGCAATACCCGGCTTAGCTCGCTTCTCCCACCATTCCAAGACACACGACCCCACATCCCTTGATCCCCAAAAAGAGTGCCACCAATCCCCAAAAGCCTCACTCACCCCCTCCCCATTCACAAGTCTCTCATTTAATTTCCAATAACCAGTGTGTATCCTAACCATACCCTCCCAATCAAGATCCGCAATAACCGCCCTGTGGTCCGAAAACCCCACATCGAAGGTCTTAACTCCCAGAACTCGTATTGCCTCCGTAGCATAGAGCCTATCCAGTCTTGCAGCATAACCCCTTCATACAAATGTATACTCAATCCTCCAACCACCCCTCCCCACTACATCTAAAACTCCCACATCCCCCAACACATTGCGTAAAAACCCCAACACACACCCCGCCCCCTCGGTTCCACATCACCCTGTCGTATGACACAATTCCAATCTCCTCCTATCACAGTAACTAAAGGCAATCCCCTCAAATAAAAAAGCAAAACATCCCTCACGAAAGTTACCTTAACTGCTGCATTTCCATCCGCCGGCATGTATACTCCTATAAAACAAACCCTTGTCTCACCCCACTCTCCCTCTACCCGCACCACCCTTCCACACCCACCCTCCTCCCACCCCAACACACGCAAGGGACTGGTTTCCTTCACAGCCACAGCAACCCTCCCTTTTAACCTCACCGATCCACTCACATATAACTTATATCCCTTCAAGCGCAACTCACATCCAAACTTGTAATTATGCTCCTGTATGAAACATATATCCACATCAAATCTCCTTAAAAACCATTCCATCCACACACTCTTAATCTCACCTCTCAGGCCGTTAACATTAATGGTGACCACCTTGAATTATTACAATAAAGGCGGCTTTCCCCGCCGCTTTTGAAGGTTGCTCGAAAGACGTGGTTGTTGACTATAGCCACGTTTGTCACTTGGTCTATCCAGACCTCCGATCCCCCCCTTTTCCTTCGACCCTTGCAGCCCCACAGAACCGGTGCCACCATTCCCCGGTAGCTCTAGCCCGGTCTTCCAAGGTTTCTTTCCAGATCTCTGCCCTGGCGTTAAGACATCTTCCATATCAGACGTCCCAGCTGCTCGCTTACGTGTGCCACCTCCACACGTTGCCTCAGCATCCATGTCCTCCTGGTGCACCTCAACCACCACCACCACCGTGTGCTGCTTACTCTCGTTGCACAAGGTGTTCTCCCACTCCTGTGCAGCTGCTACCCCCTCCAATACCCTCCCGTCCTTCCCCCCTTCCTGACTGTCTTCCACCTCCCCCAAGAAGTCTTTCAAGACCTCGTCCAACAGACCATCCTGTTGTAAGTCACTTCTATCAACAGTCGCATCCGTAGATGGTCGCTCAGACACAGTTCCCACAGGTAACGTGGCGCACTCTCCCAACTCCGACTCCGCTCTGTCTACTTCTTCACTCCAACTTCCAGACGCCTGTCTTGCAGCTTCACCTGTCCCAGGTGCCAAGGAGAGCAGCTGTCGTTCCACAGTTGTTGGCACCTGTTCCTTCCGTCCCTGCCTTTGATGACATTGGGCCGCCATATGGTCATAAGACCCGCACACCCTGCATGTCCGACGCTGTCCTGCATAATATACATAAACCTGTGTTCTGAACTCTTCCATCAGAACGTACGATGGTATAGGGTGTCTCAATGTCATCTTCAAAGTGAAAGACCCCTCAGGCAGCCCCATATAAGGCCCATCCTTCCACACTCCCAACTCTGCCGAATGGATCTTGCCATACCTGCGGAATACCTCCACAACATCATATTCCAAGGCCTCAAAGGGGACATTTCTCACCTTTACCCACGTTACATAGCTTGATACGTCATGTAGACAAACCTCCACTGCAGAATTAACGGTCATCCTCTTTTCTTGGAAAGCGTCGACTATGCTGGAGTAAAACCCAGCACTCTTGAACTTGAAGATCCTGGACACTCCATTCACTGCTACACCATACAACTCGTCGTTCGGTATGCCGTACACATCGCGGATGATACTTGGCAGAAGCACCTGCATTGTAGAACTACTCAGGGCACCACGTACCAGCTCCACACAGACAGTATTCACCCTGCGTCCATGTCTGTCCGCCATTTTGATTGCTCAAAACAGGATAACTGCGCAGAAAACCAGATGATTCAGGAGCTACTGCGCAGCCTGTCCGCACGGCCCAATAGCGATGCGAACAATGTTTATTGAATTATCTGCTTTCTTGCAGTTAGAAACTGGGAGCAGCTTTGATTCTACACGATCATTTGGGTATTGACGCATATTAAACTCAACGTAGTCCCAGTTGAAGCTCGTTCTGCTTAATGTCTTTACCCTTACCTGTGAGTATTAATCCAGTACGTCCATAATGATGCATGTATAATATCAAGTGTATGTCTGTGTTGATATGCGCTGAAAGTTTATTATGATCCATACTTTAGTGATAAAAATATCCTTGTTCGGCAGTTTACAAATTACACGAGAGTTAGATCAATGAACAAATGTGCAACTCAGTGTGAAATTAAAGCGACTTCTCGCCCACCAAAGGGCTTCATCAAGCCCCTGGAAAACCACCGCCTCCATCGCCACCAACCCCTCGGTTTTTCCTTATGTATTCATTATGCTTACATAATTTATATACTGAATTAACGAAGCCTCTGGTAGGCGAAACATTTCCTTAATAAACTGTCTTAAGTTAAACTTGTATCTAATAATTACCAATAATTACATAATCCTCATGTAGTTGACTGAAACTGTTATGTAATAAAAGTAGGAAATAAAATGTTTTCCTGGATACGTCTTGTATACACGCTGTTGCAGCCCAAGTCTGGAAGCACCACTGGTATGGGAAAGCTTCAGAAAATGGACTGGATTATTTTTGATCTGTCTTAACACGGGATAAATAATATAATAATTTATTTCGGTATCGCTCTTAGATTTATCGAATGTATACTTAAAATTATCTACGTGCCTTAAATGTTGGCGCATAGTAACTTTATCCACACATGTTTAACTATTTCTAAATAGCCGTATATTTTGTATTTAAAGATTCTCGTATATTAAAATTATTTGTGTTTAATATTGAATTAGCATTAAGCACTATATATACGCTGTTACAGGTATGCTAGATATTCGACAGCGTCACCGGCAGGAGTGATGACAAGGCAACACCCTATGTTTATCAGCCTTCACGACAAGGTGAGCACTTTATACTTAGCACATCTCTCGTCAGGAGAAACTCTCAGTTGTGATAAAAAATATTTAATTAAATACAGTTTACATGTCTGTTTCATGAAGATGTAAGTGAAGACATTATGAAAAGCTGGAAATGAATAAGGAAGGTGAAACAGTATTAGAATAAGTCTTACAATTGTTGGTAAGTGATACTTTATAGCTTCGCTCCGCGAAAGTACTGTGCACCTTGATGCAGAGTGCGAAGGTTCGAATCCTGTTCTGGACTGGGAGGTAATATTTATATATAAACATCCATCCTCACATGGCTTGTACTGAAATGTTTGTGACTGCATTGCATATATATAATGTCAGAAAGAGTTGAAACAAAATATCGGCAATTCCAGAGAAATTGAGCAAGAGAACAGATTGCTGTTCCACTCGATTTTTTGCAATCTTTCCGCAATTTCATATTCTTAACAAGGGTTTCCTGCACTTTTCCTTCTCCTTAGTTACTCTGCTCTGCCCAACATTACTTCATTCCACAGTCCTGTAAGGTTGTACACATCACTTTACTGCTGGCGATAAAACGACGCCATTATAGCTAAATTTGTTCCTGATTCTATGGAGAACTCTTCCGTGTTAAGACTTCAGTGTCATAAAGAATTTCATCTTACTCTCTCTATATAAGTTCATGAATTTCTGACATTTTTACCTCTTTAAAGTGTATACAACCGTATTTTTTTTTAAATCTTTGTAATATTTATAAATAAAAATAGTATTTAATGAAAAATGGAAACACACTTCTTGCCGAATAAGGCAAGCGAAAATTTGTGTATGCAATAATTTCCAAAAAATCATTGTGAACCTAACGAGAAAATATATTTTATTGTGTTTGTTTATTATTAAATTAGTGTAAATTTATCTAAAATATATTTACTTGAATTAGGCTAAATTAAAGTGCGCTTATTATAAGGTTAGGTAAGTTTTCTAAGGCTCTTTTGGTACAAAATTATTAATTTTTACATTAGCATAAATGAAAAATAATATCTTTAAACGTATAAGATAAAATTTTAGGAAGAACTTAATTTTTAACGAGTTCTTCCTAATTGACCAATTTTACATATTCGGCATGAAATCAGTTCTTTCGATTTGTGAAGAATATGGCATTAAATTTCAATACAATTTTTATATTACAAGAATATTTTCTGTCGATGAAAACATTAATTTTTAATGTAATGTACTAGTCTTTATTACTAAGTTATTAGTTAAATAGTCATTTAATTTCATGTTTGCAAATAAATCAAAAGTTTTTTTCATATATTAAGGAATTAAAGGACTACGTGACATAAATCATTTGATTTATTTGTTTTTGCATTAAAAGGAATCTCTTCTGCGAATTACATTATTTCATGAGAAGTCAAATGCTGTTCTTGCGAACCTTAGTAATAAGGGTAATAGTTGAGGGAATAATAGCTTTTACCATGGTATGGAACATAAGTGGGATCAGCGGATCTCTTGTAAATATGGTGTTGTCTGTAGGTGGCATAGCCGTAGTAATGGGTAGGATACCCATAACCATAGTGGGGATGAGTAGGATTAGCATCAGCAATAGGGTCAGCAGATCTCTGGTAGCGATTTTTACCATGCTGGTAATGGTAAGATGGAACGTAGTAGGTAGGGTAAGTAGGTTCAGCCTCTGGCTCTGCAGATCTTTGGTAGCGATAGTGGGTATTCCTGTAATGGTATGACGGGATGTAGTGCTGACGATAGGTAGGTTCAGCCTCTGGCTCTGCAGATCTCTGGTAGCGTTTGTAGTTATTCAAGTAATGGTAGGATGGAAGATAGTGCTGAGGGTAGGTAGGTTCAGCCTCTGGCTCTGCCGACCTTTTGCCAGCATGATGAGTGTACGGGGTGTAGTGTGGATGGTAATAGTGTGGACGGTAATATAATTGTGTGGGCTCCGCATCTCGCTTCTCAACATCAGAAGCGCAAACGGCAGCCGCCAGGAACATGAGAACCTGCATGAAAGAAACATGAGAACATAAGAACATAAGAAAGAAGGAACACTGCAACAGGCCTACGGACCCATGCGGAACAGGTGCATGTCCCCCCCGCCCGGATAAACCCAATGATTCCCCCCCGGATTAGCCCAATGACTCATCCAGTCTGGTCACCTCCACTAACAGAAGGAGCACGGCACCAGATCAAGTAGCACAAGCTAGTCAGGTCCAACTCACACCCACCCACACCCACTCATGTATTTATCTAACCGATTTTTAAAACTAAACTATGTTTTAGCCTGAATAACTGTACTCAGGAGTTTGTTCCACTCATCCACAACTCTATTACCAAACCAGTGCTTTCCTATATCTTTCCTGAATCTGAATTTTTCCAACTTGAAACCATTGCTGCGAGTCCTGTCTTGGCTGGAAATTTTCAGCACATGCGTTAGCTTTAAACAGAAAATTATTATTACCGTAATTTTTTTAGCACTTTTTATATTTAATGAATCGTTAGAATATATAAAGCTTGTATAAATAAATTTTGTTTATGTACCAATTATTCAAAGGAAGTTCTTTAATGGAAAAGAACAGGACAGGAAAAACATATACACTGTGCAAAGACTCACCAAGAAATTCATGTCTGTGAGATTATCAACTGTGGCCACAGCTGAGCGAGTGTGTCTTGCAGCACTGACGCTGGGCTTTTATAGCAGAGTTGCAGGAAGAGTCCTTGATTTTTCTTCTCCTTGAGATGGTTATTAAACAATGAGGACTTTTGTCTACTTCTCGTTCACCTGTTTATCTTAGTCGAATATTCACACATGGATAAATTTTTTAAAATATTTCGAGCATCAATGCGATGTGAGTAATTACTTATTTTTAGGCGACAAACATGTAAAGATTAATTTATTAGAAAAATAATAAAAAAATTTCAATAGTTTTAATACACTCACAATAGCATGCACAAACACAGTGTATAGAGAGGAACTATAATTTTTTTTTTTTTTAATTCGCCGGTATTCTCCCGGCCCGGGTCTTTTCGAAGTAGTGGTGACCCGGCCTTGACTCTCTATCTGGGGAGTATCTAGAGACCTAAGTCTCCCATGGGAGAAGGCACAAGT
>NC_091344.1:7422501-7425001 GCF_038502225.1 Cherax quadricarinatus | reverse complement strand
TTAACAGACTACGCGAATTGCGTTGAATAGGATCAAGGGGGAAGAGGTGGACAATCTTGACACAAGTTAACCATAGGGATGTAAGCGAGTATTTTTTTAGTCTAGCAGTGGCTGGAAAGTGCAGTAAATTGGACAAAGTGGCAATGAAGAAAATTCATTTCAGAAATTCGAGTTGATATGATAAGCTTCAAGAGCTAGAAATCATATAAGATAGTTTTATGAGTTTTTAGTTTAATATGTTTATTATGCACCTAATACCCATCCTCTGGGCGGTAGTCAAAAGACTACAGAGATACATAATTGGTCCAGGGACTAGACTCCAAAGTTTTGATAGCTGATCAAGTTACAGAGGTAATGAAATCACAACTACAAAGGTGATGAACTCACAATTTACAAAGGTAATGAACTCACAATTTACAAAGTTAATGAACTATAGGTAGGTCTTGTGACAATCATGGCAAGTTGCAAAGGTATTTACAGATTACAGAGGTACGTAATGGGTCCAGGGACTGGGACCCAGTATTATGAAAGCAGGTAAAACAGGTGGGTCTCAATCCACCCTGAAAAAACAAAAAAAAAAAAATCATCGTGAAAACATATAGAAACACAGCACTCAAAACATTCCACGTGTCTATCGACAAGAGTCCTCCATACATGCTAACATGTGGAAGCTAAATCTCATGTGGGTGTGTGTGTGTGTGCGTGCACACACACACACACACACGAGAGCAGTATGAAGAGAATTCAATGATAATACTAATACTCATAAGCATAATGTATTAGGAGGATAAATAGTAAAGATAGTGGAACCTTCAAACAACAATTCATATCCTTAAGTGAGCATGAACAGAAGTTAAATGTACATTTATTACGCCATGATCACACTTGTCGAAGGCTTTTGCAAAGTCTGTATATATTACATCTGCATTGTTTTTGTCTTCTAGTCCATCTAGGACCTTGTCGTAGTGATCCAATAGTTGAGACAGACACGAGCGACCTGCTCTAAACCCATGTTGCCCTGGGTTGTGTAATTGATGGGTTTCCAGATTGGTGGCGATCTTGCTTCTTAGGACCCTTTCAAAGATTTTTATGATATGGGATGTTAGTGCTATCGGTCTGTAGTTCTTTGCTATTACTTAACTGCCCCCTTTGTGGAGTGGGGCTATGTCTGTTGTTTTTAGTAACTGTCGGACGATCCCCGTGTCCATGCTCCCTCTCCATAGGATGGTAAAAGCTCGTGATAGGGGCTTCTTGCAGTTCTTGATGAACACGGAGTTCCATGAGTTGGGCCCAGGGGCAGAGTGCATGAGCATGTCATTTATCGCCTGTTCGAAGTCATTTGATGTCAGGGTAACATCAGATAGGCTTGTGTTATCCAAATTCTGTGGCTCTCTCATAAAAAAAATCATTTTGATCTTCGACTCTCAGTCTGGTTAGCGGCTTGCTAACCAGACTGAGTAGCTCATTCATTTCCTTGCTGTCATCTGTGTAGGACCCATCTTGTTTAAGTAGGTGCCCAGTATTGGATGTTGTTCTCGACTTTGATCTGGCATAGGAAAAGAAATGCTTCGGGTTTCTTTCGATTTCATTTATGGCTTTTAGTTCTTCCAGCGTTTCCTGACTCCTATAAGATTCCTTTAGCTTAAGTTCAATGTTTGCTATTTCTCTGACCAGTGACTCCCTACGCATTTCAGTTATATTGGCCTCTTTTAGCCGCTCTGTTATTCTTTTTCGTCGCCTGTAAAGGGAGCGCCTGTCTCTTTCTATTTAACATCTACTCCTCCTTCATAAAGGAATAAGCCTTGAGCATACATCGAGTGCCACCGAGTTAATCTGTTCTAGGCATGAGTTGGGGTCTGTGTTGCTTAGTCTACCTTCCCAGCTTATATCGGTTAGGACTTGGTTTACTTGGTCCCACTTTATGTTCTTGTTATTGAAGTTGAATTTGGTGAACGCTCCCTCGTGACTAATCTCATTATGTTGGTCTGGGGCTCCACGCATACATGTCTGAACCTCGATTATATTGTGATCTGAGTACATTGTTTTTGATATGGTGACATTTCGTATCAGATCATCATTGTTAGTGAAGATGAGGTCTAGTGTATTTTCCAGTCTAGTAGGCTCTATTATTTGCTGGTTTAAGTTGAATTTTGTGCAGAGATTTAAAAGCTCGTGTGTGTGTGAGTTTTCGTCAGCGCTGCCTCCTGGTGTTATCACTACAACAACATTATTTGCTATATTCCTCCATTTTAGGTGCCTTAAGTTGAAATCCCCCAAGAGCAAGATGTTGGGGGCAGGAGCTAGCAGATTTTCCAGACAGTGGTCAATTTTTAACAGCTGTTCCTGGAATTGCTGGGACGTTGCATCCGGAGACTTGTAGAATACCACAATGACTAGGTTTTGGTTCTCGATCTTTACTGCTAAAACTTCCACTACATCATTTGAGGCATTAAGCAGTTTTGTGCAAACAAGTGACTCTGCGATAAACAGGCCAACCCCT
>NC_091344.1:7415001-7417501 GCF_038502225.1 Cherax quadricarinatus | reverse complement strand
TTGCAACATCTGCCACATTGCCCCCCTATCCACCCTGTCATACGCCTTTTCCAAATCCATAAATGCCACAAAGACCTCTTTAGCCTTATCTAAATACTGTTCACTTATATGTTTCACTGTAAACACCTGGTCCACACACCCCCTACCTTTCCTAAAGCCTCCTTGTTCATCTGCTATCCTATTCTCCGTCTTACTCTTAATTCTTTCAATTATAACTCTACCATACACTTTACCAGGTACACTCAACAGACTTATCCCCCTATAATTTTTGCACTCTCTTTTATCCCCTTTGCCTTTATACAAAGGAACTATGCATGCTCTCTGCCAATCCCTAGGTACCTTACCCTCTTCCATACATTTATTAAATAATTGCACCAACCACTCCAAAACTATATCCCCACCTGCTTTTAACATTTCTATCTTTATCCCATCAATCCCGGCTGCCTTACCCCCTTTCATTTTACCTACTGCCTCACGAACTTCCCCCACACTCACAACTGGCTCTTCCTCACTCCTACAAGTTGTTATTCCTCCTTGCCCTATACACGAAATCACAGCTTCCCTATCTTCATCAACATTTAACAATTCCTCAAAATATTCCTTCCATCTTCCCAATACCTCTAACTCTCCATTTAATAACTCTCCTCTCCTATTTTTAACTGACAAATCCATTTGTTCTCTAGGGTTTCTTAACTTGTTAATCTCACTCCAAAACTTTTTCTTATTTTCAACAAAATTTGTTGATAACATCTCACCCACTCTCTCATTTGCTCTCTTTTTACATTGCTTCACCACTCTCTTAACTTCTCTCTTTTTCTCCATATACTCTTCCCTCCTTGCATCACTTCTACTTTGTAAAAACTTCTCATATGCTAACTTTTTCTCCCTTACTACTCTCTTTACATCATCATTCCACCAATCGCTCCTCTTCCCTCCTGCACCCACTTTCCTGTAACCACAAACTTCTGCTGAACACTCTAACACTACATTTTTAAACCTACCCCATACCTCTTCGACCCCATTGCCTATGCTCTCATTAGCCCATCTATCCTCCAATAGCTGTTTATATCTTACCCTAACTGCCTCCTCTTTTAGTTTATAAACCTTCACCTCTCTCTTCCCTGATGCTTCTATTCTCCTTGTATCCCATCTACCTTTTACTCTCAGTGTAGCTACAACTAGAAAGTGATCTGATATATCTGTGGCCCCTCTATAAACATGTACATCCTGAAGTCTACTCAACAGTCTTTTATCTACCAATACATAATCCAACAAACTACTGTCATTTCGCCCTACATCATATCGTGTATACTTATTTATCCTCTTTTTCTTAAAATATGTATTACCTATAACTAAACCCCTTTCTATACAAAGTTCAATCAAAGGGCTCCCATTATCATTTACACCTGGCACCCCAAACTTACCTACCACACCCTCTCTAAAAGTTTCTCCTACTTTAGCATTCAAGTCCCCTACCACAATTACTCTCTCACTTGTTTCAAAGGCTCCTATACATTCACTTAACATCTCCCAAAATCTCTCTCTCTCCTCTGCATTCCTCTCTTCTCCAGGTGCATACCCCTCAAGGAAGGTTCCTTGATGTTGGTGAGGGGCTCTTGATTTAGGGAATTGGATCTGTGCTCCAGTTCCCCGAATTAATCCTGAATGCCTTCCACATCCCCCCCCTAGACGCTGTATAATCCTCCGGGTTTAGCGCTTCCCCTTGATTATAATAATAATAATAATCCAGGTGCATACACGCTTATTATGACCCACTTCTCGCATCCAACCTTTACTTTAATCCACATAATTCTTGAATTTACACATTCATATTCTCTTTTCTCCTTCCATAACTGATCATTTAACATTACTGCTACCCCTTCCTTTGCTCTAACTCTCTCAGATACTCCAGATTTAATCCCATTTATTTCCCCCCACTGAAACTCTCCTACCCCCTTCAGCTTTGTTTCGCTTAGGGCCAGGACATCCAACTTCTTTTCATTCATAACATCAGCAATCATCTGTTTCTTGTCATCCGCACTACATCCACGCACATTTAAGCAACCCAGTTTTATAAAGTTTTTCTTCTTCTCTTTTTTAGTAATTGTATACAGGAGAAGGGGTTACTAGCCCATTGCTCCCGGCATTTTAGTCGCCTCATACGACACGCATGGCTTACGGAGGAAAGATTCTTTTCCACTTCCCCATGGACAATAGAAGAAATAAAAAAGAACAAGAGCTATTTAGAAAAAGGAGAAAAACCTAGATGTATGTATATATATATATGCATGTGCGTGTCTGTGAAGTGTGACCAAAGTGTAAGTAGGAGTAGCAAGATATCCCTGTTATCTTATATATATATATATATATATATATATATATATATATATATATATATATATATATATATATATATATATATATATATATATATATATATAATACAATTTTGTTTATGTCCCATTATTGTAAGGAAGTTCTTTAATGGAAAAGAACAGGA
>NC_091344.1:7378732-7414901 GCF_038502225.1 Cherax quadricarinatus | reverse complement strand
GCTGTAGACATTTGTAAATTTTCGTTTATTTTATTAGTTTATGAGGTAAACCTTCAAATGAAATATTTCCACAATGCATCATGTTTACAACAACTAAAAGAAATCCAAGGACTCTTCCTGACACTCAACTATAAAAGCCTGGAGTCTCTGCTGTAAGACACACTCGCTCAGCTGTGGCCACAGTTGATTCTCTTACAAACATGAATCTATTGGTGAGTTTTCCACTTCTATATTTTTTATGTTGCATTTTTTCTCATATTAGGCAATACTTGACGTAGTATTGGACAATAAATCATTATTTTGCCATTTTCATATTATAACGAAACACGTTCAGAATATTACAATATTTTCATGGAGATTCTCTTTATATTTTTTTGCAGTTCTAAGTCATGTTGCTTACTGTTATTTAATACATACAGATTTTTGTGTTCCTGGCGGCTGCCGTTTGCGCTTCTGATGTTGAGAAGCGAGATGCGGAGCCCGGCCACAAATATTTGCGCCCACATTATACCCCATACCGTCATCATGCTGGTAAAAGGGAGGCAGAACCAGAGGCTGATCCAACTTATCATTTACACTACGTTTCAGCATACCCTTACTTGAATAAACCCTATCGCTATCAGAGATCTGCAGAGCCAGAGGCTGAACCTACATACCCTCGTTACTATGTCCCATCTTACCCTCACTTGAATCTCTATCGCCACGTAAGATCTGCAGAGCCAGAGGCTGAACCTACCTACCCTCGTTACTATGTCCCATCTTACCCTCACTTGAATCTCTATCGCCACGTAAGATCTGCAGAGCCAGAGGCTTAGCCTACCTACCCTCGTTACTATGTCCCATCTTACCCTCACTTGAATCTCTATCGCCACGTAAGATCTGCAGAGCCAGAGGCTGAACCTACCTATCCTCGGTACAATGTTCCGTCCTACCCTTCAGTGAAAAGCCACTACCGCTACGTGAGATCTGCCAGAAGCTGAACCTACCTACCCACATCTCTATATTCCATCAAACTACAATGTGAATTCCCACTATCGCTACTAAATATCTGAAGAAGCTTATGTTTATGCTGATCCTCCTCCATGGTTTTATGTCAGTGGGTGTCCTGTCAGTCACTATTGCACTGCCACTTGCAAACAACACTCAACATTCAAAAGATCCAACGATCATTTATTCATTGCATTCAATGGCAGCCATTATTCCCAGAACCATTCTTCTTACTAAGGTATCCAGGAACAACAAAATATTTGCTTGTAACAATGTTGTTTCTTAAATGAGTGTCTTAAGAACAATAAAAAATATAAATGACGAAAAAGTTAATTTTTTAAATACCAAATTGCAGATCATTTTTCAATTATAGGTAATCATAATTTTATTAAGAGAACGCGTTAATTTTATCGGAATATAACATTTGAAATATTTTTGTTCTTTGTGTTCCCGAACCAGAAGAATTATACTACAGTTGCTAAGGTTGGAAAATCCTGTACTCAGGCAGTCTACAGTATGTTAATTCCTGTGTGAATATGTACTAATAATAATAATAACATATCAATGATAAAATTATAATAATTATGATAATAACAATAATAAAATTAATAAAAATAGAAATAATAATGATAATAATAATAATAATAATAATAATAATAATAATAATAATAATAATAATAATAATAATAATAATAATAATAATAATAATAATATAAATAAATTATCTTACTAAAATATGAAAAGTATCTTTCTTGCATCACAAATCGGTATAGAGAGTACCCCACGAGCCCCTTTGAGGCGGGGCAGATGGCAGACCAGAGGCCTAGCTTCTCCCTACGAGCCCCGTGAGGGCGGGGAATGTGGCTAGGCCTGGGGACGCTTGGTCCGAAAGATGAGGGGGTACTTGTACCTCCTCCCATGGGAGACTTACGTCTCGAGACACTCCCCAGATAGGGAGCCAAGGCCGGGTCACCACTGCTTGGAAAAGACCCGGGCCGGGAGAATACCGGCGAATAAGAAAAAAAAAAAAAGACCCGGGCCGGGAGAATACCGACGAATAAAAAAAAATAAGGAAAAATAATATGTCTTACTTAGGCATCATTGTTATAATGCATTGGGTCCATCACAATATAGATCAGACAATTTTTAATCCAATGTATATCTCAACTATTACTTTTATATCCTAGTTTTGCAGGATTTAGCAGTATATTTAGTAAGAATAAAAGGCGACTCACAACATCCATTATAATTCACCATAATACCTAAAAGAAGAAATCTGAATACAGGGATTTCTTTAAAAAAAAATCTATGACAGTATGAATTCAAATAAATGATGCAACAAACTAGCAGATGCAACACTACATGATCTCAAGTGGTTGAAAATTCAACTTAAAAGAGCTTTTTTTGAAACAGAAGATATAATTATTAGTTACGTAACGCCACTCGAAGTAAAATAGTGATTAGTTTAATTTTACATAAATCTGTAGCGGTAGAAATCTTCTAATTGTAAACAAATTCAAAAAGGAATTATGGAATATAATATTTTTTAAAACCATTTCTTAATAACAAGAACATTAAGCAATTAATTTAAATGTTTTCGAAAAGACGCATTTCCATTTTCATGCAAGCCTATATTAACATGTTGACATTATTACTTGCTTATAAATTTGGGATAAGTATTTGAGCTTCATGTAGTATGATTTTTCCATCAACACGTAACAGAATCTAAGAAATTTTTCCGAAATGAAATGCATGTCCATTATATTCCGAAAAATGTAACGATCCTCTTCCAAATGAAAGCAATGTCATTCCCGGGGAGGGAAATGATACTGACTTCAGCAGATTTCACAATATTAGTTTTTCCCGAGTGCATAATTTCAGGAATGCTCTTTCTTGCAGTTCACTAAGTTGGGAATATCAGCAATTTTATCGCATCACTTCTATATGAAACAAAAGTTCATTGAGCATCTTACAGAAAAACACCAGTTTTCCATTCGCGAACTTCTACAGCCAGAACCAATTAAGTAATATTTATATCATCTTGCAATGTTTCTCTTGACAGAATGTTTCACTGATGATGACTCTTAAGTTGTTAAGAGTCTGCAGAACAACCTATATATCTTTACTATTTTGCACCATTCGAAAACTGTTCGCGATATGATATATATATATATATATATATATATATATATATATATATATATATATATATATATATATATATATATATATATATATATATATATATATATATATATATATATATATATATATATTTATATATATATATATATATATATATATATATATATATATTCATATATATATATATATATATATATATATACATATATATATATATATATATATATATATATATATATATATATATATATACATATATATATATATATATATATATATATATATATATATATATATATATATATATATATATATATATATATATATATATATAATTATGCAAATATCGCAAACCAAGTGATACAGGATGCAAAGTAACCACGGGGGAAGTATAATTATAACTCTACGCCTTTTTTGTTGCACTCAACACACCATCAGGAGCTTGCAAAATAGCAGAGAAGAGAATATCACAGCAAGTACGTTCCCAGAGGATCGTCGATCGACGACTTTCCCCGCAGAGCCAGAGGCTGACCCAACTTATCCTTTACACTACGTTTCATCATACCCTTACTTGAATATTCACTATCGCTATCAGAGATCTGCAGAGCCAGAGGCTGAACCTAAGTACCCTCGGTACTATGCCCCATCTTACCCTTACTTAAGTCTCTGTCGTCATGCAGGATCTGAAGAACCAGAAGTTGAACCTACCTACCCTAGGTACTATGCCCCATCTTACCCTCACTTGTATCTCTATCGCCATGCAAGATCTGCAGAGCCAGAGGCTGAACCTTCCTACCCTCGGTACTATGCTCCGTCTTATCCTTACTTAAGTCTCTGTCTTCTTCTTCTGATGACCAGAGCTTTGGTAAGATGGGTAAGGAAGAAGGATGGGTAAGGATGGAAATATTGGAAAAGGGTGGGAGGGGGGGGAGAGGTAGGATATAAAAGGTAAGTGGCCCAACCACTTTGGTGTAATTTAAAAAGTGTATGTTAATTGATAAGATATTCTTTAAGGGGTATAATACTAACCCATCACAGTCACATAGATATAATAGGTATATAAGTACATGACTCTGAATTGGTAGTAGTTATACAAGTTGCAATTGCTTTTTTTTTTTTTTTTTTTTTCGCGATTGCACAACGGATATTTATACGACAAGAAAGGCAATAATTTTCTGGCCAGTTTATAAGTTCGTGACAATAGCTTCTTAATGGTGGTGTCCAACAATAGTCAATAGCATAATTTTACATTAGAAAGTTATTTAAGATGTCTCCCTAATTGGGGGCGATGATTTTCAGTATACATAGAAGGGTTCTGGTGGTATCCAATCTTCTTCATCAGGTAAGTTGCTCAAAATCATGGGTCGAGGGTAATCATCTTTATGAATAAAACGACAAACCCTCTGTGGGAGAGTCATTCTTTGAGTCCTGTGAGGCGGAGTATTGATGGTGTAATCGGTGGTATTTATCGCTTGTATAGGATGTTCTCTATCTGGCATGTATAGTTCTTGCATTGTATAAAGTTGTTTCTTTTTTAGGGTGTCAAGGCGTACATTTATGGCAGTAATATCTTGTTGTGTGTGTAAATCTGCCATTTTAACTCTGTCTCTCCTCCTGGTATCGGTAATAAAGCGAAGAGCTCTATTCTGGACCCTTTGTAACCGTAGCATGTTGCTCTTTGTTGTTAATGACATTGGGACACAAGGGTATTCGAGTATAGGTCTTATTATCATTTTATACAGATGTTTTTTGACATGTTGAGGGGCTTGATTGAATCGAAAGAGTCTGCTAAGACCGACTTTGGCTGTATTGATCTTTTTAGTTACATGAGATGTTGAGTGGAGCAGCCTGTCTATTTCATATCCCAAGATCTTGTTAGGGTTTCTAATGGTTACAGGTGTACCTCTGATGGAGATACCCCCTTTATCTTCGATGGTTGATGCAAGACATCCTATCGTGCTAACAAGGACCTTATCAGGATTAGTCTTAATTCTCCATTTCTTCTCCCAATTAGATGTACGACGAAGTTCAATATTCATTTTTTCTATGACTCTCTCATACTTTATTTTCCTGTTACTGGAGTTGATGAGACGACATGAATAACATCATCTGCAAACTGTGTCACAATTGTGTCATTAAACTCTGGTTGAGGAAGGTCATTCACATAAATGTTAAACAGAAGTGGACTGAGACAAGAACCTTGTGGGACACCAGCCGTCGGTATAAAAGGTTCTGTCGACTTGCCATGAAAGGTGGGAATGATTTTTCTTTGAGTTAAGAAATTATAAATTACTCTGAGAAAAGTCCAGTTATGGTCTGGTAGGTCAATGAGTTTGTATATAAGGCCATCATGCCATAAGCTATCAAAAGCTTTATGAACATCTCTGGTGGCAATTAAGGCAAGATTGCCCTGCTGTTTTAGACTTGCTACAGTGTCAAAAATAACATTTATTGCATGATTGGTACCTCTATGTGTTCTAAAGCCAAATTGTTTTTCAGTAAACAAGTGATTAAACTCCATATAGTAATTTAATCTGTTGGAAATGACTTTCTCAAGAAATTTTCCAGTGACTTCAAGTAAAGATATAGGTCTATAGTTCCCAGGTTGGTGGATGTCTTTATTGGGCTTAGCAAGAAAGATCATCCTAGCAGTCTTAAAAACAACTGGAAAATGTCCTGAGGCCAAGATGGCATTAAAGATATTTACCAAGGACTGTTTACAATTTCTAGGTAGGTACTTTATTTGTTTCATTGTTATTCCAGAGAGGCCAGGGGCTCTATTTCTCATTCTTCCAATAACCTGACTTATCTCTAGTAATGTAATAGGTCTAGTAAGCGGGTGGGTATCTTCAAGAGTTGAAGTATCGATGGTAGGTAGTGGTTGTAGATCATCCAAGTTCTCATCTCTCCATTCATTTACTAACTGATAATGATTATTATTAAATTGACGACTGTTATTGTGAGAGAGAATTTTCTCCCATACATCACCCATCAAATTAGCCTGGTCCTGTGGATCGTCAAGTTTAATTTCAACATCTTCCTCATCCTCATTAGTGAAGGTATGAACTAGGTAGTTAGGAGTCTTGTGCTTTGCCCCTAAAAGTTGTCGGATCTTACTCCAAAATTTTGCTGGTTCATGTTTCTATTGATTAGCTTGAAGAACTAGAAATTTCCATATGTCTCGTTTGTGTTGACTAATCATGTTAATTAATTCGTGCCTTAATCGGTGCAGTGTAGCTGCTGGTGGTTGTCGTGTTTGAAGATGCCTTCGACATTCTGCTTGATAATTTCTTAAAGTGTCTCTAATTTCTGTAGTAGGTTTATATTGTTGGTATATCTTTGTGGAAGCTAATTGGCAAGTTGCATTGGTAGCTTCAATTATTCGATTGTGCAGGGACCTGATTGCATCATCAATTGCACTGGAAGGTAGATTTTCCAAAGGCACAATTTCATCCTCACCTAGATATGCCCTGAAGGGGTCAAATCCTAGGGTGTTTGTAGTTGTATTATAACAGGGATATGGTCAGATCCTACATTTCCACCAGGAGATATACGACAGTGAAAGATGTCACAGTCTCTGTTTGTCAGTACTATATCTGGTGTTCCTGGATGAGGTCCAATGTACGATTTGAAGAATGGGCCTTGAAATAACAAGTTTCTAGCTGTCATGATATTAAAGAGTTGTTTTCCTTTTAAGTCATCCAGTGGAATACCAGCTCCACAGCTGAAGAGGGCAGGGTGATGAGCATTAAAATCTCCAGCTAGAATTGTTGGAATATTTCTGCTTAATATCCTATGTAGAGGAATTGACTCTATATATGGCTGTCTCGGGGGAAAATATCCAGTTCCTATCACTAGTTGTCCATGCGACGTTGTTAGTTCTATTGCAAGAATGTTATCTTCATCCACATGAATATTTTTAAATGTATATCCTAATTTAACCAAGATGGCTACACCACTAAAGGGTCCTCTCGATTTCTCCACAGTACAGTATCCACGTAATTTAATATGTTGATCAACTCTTGCAGCTGTCTCGTTCAAAAGTATAACATCGGGATTGTAGTTATGTAGTTCAACCTCAAGAAGGCAACGGTTATTAAAGAAATGTTGAACATTAAGTTGGAAAATTGTAATCCCCATTATTTCTTTTTCTTCGCTCGTACACTGCGTTCTGAACGCCTGCAAGTAATGTCATGTGTTGTATCTACACTATCCCTGCTGGACTCGTCAAGGGGAGGAGGGAACTTTTGCGTGGATGCTTGTGTATTAAAAATGCCATCATCTTCACTAGAGGCAGTAATATTAACAGACTCATTTGAATCGTTAGAGTCGTTAGAGTCATCATCATAAAACTGAGGTATGCTATTCTCAGTTTCAGGAAGCAGAGGCTCGTGAGAGTTAATGGGAGACTGTGTAGGCTCCAAGGGAATATTAGATAGGCAAGGTGAGTTACCATGGGAAAGTTCCTGTTCAACAGGATCAGCTACAATAGCGGGAGAGTAGGCACCACTTTCTGGGGCATTGTTATGTTCAGGTGTTGACTTATCGGGTTGAGAGGAGTTGACAACCTGGGTTTGCGAGGAGGGCGATCCCTGGGCCAGGGATGACTTAGGCTTATTTTTAGATGTAGAGTATGGTACATACTTCTTGTTATGAGAAGGCTGGGTCATAATAGCCTTCACATTTTCAGGGATAGTGATGGGAGTGATCCCATTAGCCATTAACAGATCATTTAAAACCTGAGAGCAGGGTTGAATGTCACCACCTGCTATGTCTTTGGCCATCAAGTACATTAGTTGTGCTCTCGTTATATCCCCGTCTGTGGATACCTGAGACATATGAGATGCGACTGAACCTTGTTGTTGTGTCTGTTGTAAGTGAGGGTTAGATTGGGGCGCTCCAAGAGGGGCAGAATTCCAAACATTGGAACCATTGGTAGAGACCTGAGGAGTCCCACTTGATCCAGGCAGAGCTGGGAAGGAAGTTTGGGACATGGTTGGCTGTGCCTGGGGAGTGGTCTTCTTAGAAGTGGATAGTTTCTTGGCGTCAAGAATTTTCTGCATTTCCTTTTTTCTTTCAGGACAAATAGCAGAAACAGCATGATGTTTTCCATTACAGAGGACACATTTAGGTGTATTTTTATTGGTACAATCACGATACGAATGTTGGCCAGAGCAAATGCTACAAATTTGCCCTTGTGTACTGCATTTGTTGTTGTTATGACCAAAGGCATAACACTTGAAACATTGTGTCACACTGACAAAGCGTTCCAGAGAAATTTGGTCAGGTGTACATCTTGTGCCAAAACATTTGAAGCCATTTTGACACACAAGTTTGGCCTCCTCAGGTGTCTCGAGTATTAATTTTAAGGTTACCTTATTGTTGTTGGGATTCGAGAATTTATGTGCTTCTACAGCCCTAAGGTCAGAATTCTCGGCATTAATGTTATCAACAATTTCATTAACAGTGCTGTGTTTCATAAAACTGTTGATTCTGGCCACAAACACAGTCCTCTGAGCTTGATAGCTGTCAGGTGCAACTGGGGTAACACCAGAAGTCTTCAGTTTATCCAAGACATCATGCTTTAGTAGTTGAAGTAACTCTTCTTCCGAAGAGAGGAGAAGTACTGCTCCAGCGTGGGTTTGAAAAACATCCACTGGAGCAACAGTTGAGTTGGAGCAAATACATTTGAGAATGTCTTTCATGGACATTTGATTTCCATCAATGCGTAATCTTACACGAATCCTCGCCATGCTGCCTGGGAAGGAGCATCTGGCAGAGGAGTTGCTTAACAAAAAGGTATCTTTCCTTAATGTTAGCCTAACATCCTATTTCAGCTGACTTATGAAGGTCAGCCCCTAAGATAGCCTGCCCTCGAGTGGTGAGGGGAAAGGGCCCAAGGCAAAGATCGGCTGGATTTTAAAAAACCACACGGGCTACCAGATGGTCAAAATGCCTTGTGTTAACTCGCCAAAGCGAAGTTGCCGAAAAAGAAGAAGATAGGACAGTCAGAAGGATAGCAATGTATGTAGTGTGTTAAGTGTGTGGGCCAGTGTTGATGTATGGGTGAGGGGAGGATGGGAAAGGATGGGTGGATGGGGTGAGAGGGGTGAACAAGCAAGCAAGTCACCGCCTTACCCTCTTGATGGGATGGGGCTCGAAGTGACTGCAAACAAGTCTCCTCTCAGCTCTGGTGAAGAACTACTCAAGATAACCCAAGTAAATTCTCGAGCAACAGTGTTCAGAGTTGCTCAGCTGAAAAGCAGGAACGACGACGTCTTCTCTCCACGGTGGATGGGCTGCAACACAAGTCTCTGTCGTCATGCAAGATCTGCAGAACCAGAAGTTGAACCTACCTTCCCTAGGTACTATGCCCCATCTTACCCTCACTTGTATCTCTATCGCCACGTAAGATCTGCAGAGCCAGAAGCTGAACCTACCTATCCACATCTTTATATTCCATCATACTACAAAGTTAATTCCCACTGTCGCCACTAGATATCTGAAGAAGCTGATGTTTTTGTTGGTCCTTATCCATGGTTTTATAGCAGTGGGTATCCTGTCAGTCACTTGCACTGCCACTTGCAATCAACACTCAACATTCAAGAGATCCTCTGATCCTTCAATCAATATATACAATGTAAACCATTATTCCCACAGCCGTTTCTCTTACTAAGGCATCCAGGAACAACGAAACATTACTTTCCTTGTAACAATGTTTTACTTGAATGAGTGTCTTACGAACAATAAAAATATAAATGACAATAAAGTGAAATTTCTCTAATACCTAAGAGCTGAAAATTATTCAATTATGGGTTATCATAATTTTCTAAAGGAGAACGCGTTTATCTTTTTTAAGTATAACATTTGTTTCATTTTTTTCGCTTTTAAACCCCAGTAATTATACTACAGTTGTAAAAGCTGCAATATCATTTACAACAACAGTCTACAGTACGTTAATTCGTTTGTGAATATGTACTACTAATAATAATATCATATAATAATAATACTGGTAATAATAATAATAATTATAATAACAATCATAATATTAAAATTATAACGAAAATAATAATAATATTTTTATTATAAATATAATAATGCTATTAAGAAAATATTCAAAGTACCTTTCTTGCATTACAAAATGCAATAACTATTTAAAATGGTATTTCGATAAATAAATAGCAATAATTGTTTATAATGACTGAGTCCATCACAATGTAGCTTACACAATTTTTAAACGAATAAATATCTCAGTTATTAGTTTTATAGCCCAGTTTTGCAGGAGTTTTGTGTTAGTGACACACAACAACCGTCGTAATTGTCCTTATTATCTAAAGAAAAAATCTGAATATATGGATTTCCATGAAGAAAAAAAACTGTAAATTAATATGAATCCAAAGAAATTTGGCAACAAGCGGACAGTTGCAACACTACATAATCACAAGTGGTTGAAAATTCAAAATTCAACTTTCAAAAACATTTTATTTGCAATATGAAATATAATGATTAGTTATCGCCATTCCAAGTAAAAGAGTTATTAATTTCCTTGGACCTAAATCTACAGCGGTAGAAATCATCTAATTGTAAGCAAACTGAGAATGAAATTATTGAATATTATATTTTTAACACCATGTCACAAAAGTAAAAGCATTAAGCAATTGAATTAAATGCTTCCGAAAAGACCTATTTCCATTTTCATTCATGCCTTTATTAACATGTTCACATTATTATTTGCTTATAAATTTGGGATAAGTACTTCAGTTTTTTTTTTTTTTTCTTTTTTTTTTTTTACACAGGGTTTGACAAGGTTAAGGATCCCTAGCTTTATTGACAAGCTATTTACAGGTTAAGGATTCCTAACTTTATTGGCAAGCTAAGAGCTGTTACCTACATTAACTCATTTGAAAGTATTTTTATTGTTATGAGACATACAAGTAGGGAACAGGATGAAATTGGAGCCATCTGTGGGCCAGCATTTTGATTTGATCAACTGACTTTATCTCGTTGACATCATTATGCTGTACGAATGTGTTCCATACTCGAGTCATCCTGGGTATTTATTATCTCAGATGGAGTGATGTTCTGGAGAAGGGTACAGCCAGAGTGAAGTTGCTGCTTTCTGCCCGTCTTGTAGCATAAAAGCTTGTTTCACGCTGTCCTCGAAGTGGATCCAAGTGTGGTACTTTGACAATATTGGCCTTGTACATTACAGTAAGGCCACCCACATCCCTCCTATGTTGAAGGCTCTGCTGAAATGACAGATCTATCCAGGATGGGTCCAGGCGAGAGATGAGACGTCTTGCTCTGTTCTCTACTCTGTCAAGCATTCGCAGATGAGAGGGGGGGGCAGGCAAACCAAGAAAGTGGAGCATACTCAAGGAGTGAGCGTACTTGTGCCTCGTACAGAATCTTGCAACCCCTAATGTCAAGTAGATGCGAGATACGGCGAAGTGCTGTAAGCTTCCTGGCTGCCTTGTTTGCAAGATTTACAACATGGTTCTTCCTGGTTAGTTTGGAGTCAAATTTTACCCCCAAGGATATCAACTTCTTCTCCAGGTGCCAACACCCTTCCATTCATCCTTACTACTGCACCAGCATTACCATCATGGTGCCTAGAGACGATCATCATTTGCGTTTTCTCAGGTGCAAATGTTACTTGCCATCTATTTCCCCAAGCTGATATAGCTCTCAGCTGGTGATTGATGTAGCTTAGAGCAGCTGGCATTTCTTCTCTTGGATAAATGAATGTAAGTGTACAGTCGTCTGCATATGCATGTGATTCTGGGATGAGATGATGAAGGTCGTTGAAGTAGACATTCCATAACAATGGCCCCAGCACGCTTCCTTGTGGAACACTTGCCCCAATAGGATGTCTTGCTGATTCCGTTCCATTGAGAACTACGCTTAGAGATCTACCATGAAGGTAATCACTGAGGAGACATAGCGTAGAGCCTACAATTCCCAGTGCTTGAAGTTTTGCTAAGAGACCCTGGTGTCACACCCGGTCGAAAGCGCCAGCAATGTCCAATGCTACCACACAGCTGACTTTGGATTCATCCAGTGACTGGTGCCACTTAGTGGAGAGGTTTAACAGCAGATCGTATCATATGTTATGATTTTTTACCCATGAACACATAACAGAATTTAAGACAATTTTCCGAAATTAATAAATGAAATGCATGTCCATTTGTTTCATAAAATGTAACAATCTTCATACACTTAAAAGCAATGTCATTCCCGTGAATGTAACGATACTGATTTTTGTAGATTTCATGATATTAATGTTTTCCGAGTACGTAATTTCAGTAATGCCCTTTCTTGCAGTTTACAAAGTAAGGAATATCAGCAATTTTATCGCACTTCTTCTATACGAAAAAAAGGTCATTGGGATGTATTTGCTGCATCTTAGAGCAACACATCAGTTTAACATTCTCGACATAATCAGCACAAATTAATTAATATTTTTATCGTCATGAAAGTCTTTACTGATAGAATGTTTCCCTGATAATGACTCGTAAGTCGTTAAGAGTCTGCAGGACAACCTACACATCTTCACTGTTATGTACTATTCGAAAAATGTTCACCAACTGTTCACCAAAGAAAATTTAAAGGACCCCAGTGGAAATAAGTCACTCTGACTTTTTGGGTTATCCTAGGTACTTTACACATATGCTGCTATATGTGATAATCTATGTAACTGTATTTGTGTATACATGAATAAACTTACTTACTTAAATACATATTACATATATATATATATATATATATATATATATATATATATATATATATATATATATATATATATATATATATATATATATATATATTATTGTAACCACGAACGAGTGGTATTGATCAATAACAACACTGAGACTATCCAAGGTAACACACCTAGTGCTTGATTCTTGTAAGATGTGGTGGTCCTGTGGATTTGAGCGTCATGTGGTTTTCGTTCACCATGAGGCGGGCCTAAACAACATGGGTTCGAGTCCTTGACATATATATATATATATATATATATATATATATATATATATATATATATATATATATATATATATATATATATTTATATATATATATATATATTTATATATATATATATATATATATATATATATATATATATATATAATAATAATAATAATAATAATAATAAATAATAAATAAGGTACCACCTCTGGAACTGTGCTGGGGACCCTTATCCTCAGAGAAAAGAATAAACTTACTTCAGGGAAAACTCAAGGTTCTCTGCTATTAGGTATATGAGAATTCACCTTTTTGTCATTTATATTTTTATTGTTCGTAAGACACTCATTCAAGTAAAACATTGTTACAAGCAAAGGAATGTTTTTTTGTTCCTGGATGCCTTAGTAAGTAAAACGGTTGTGAGAATAATGGTTTCCATTGTATGTATTGGATGAAGGATCAGTGGATCTCTTGAATGTTGAATGTCATCTGCAAATGGCAACACAATAGTGACTGACAGGACACCCATTGCAATAAAACCATGAAGTATGATCAGCATAAACATCAGCCTCTTCAGACACCTAGTGGGAATTCACTTTGTAGTATGATGGAATATAGAGATGTGGGTAGGTAGGTTCAGCTTCTGGCTCTGCAGATCTCCCGTGGCGGTAGTGGCTTTTCACTGGAGGGTAGGATGGAACATAGTACCTAGGGTAGGTAGGTTCAGCCTCTGGCTCTGCAGATCTTGCATGGCGATAGAGACTCAAGTAAGGGTAAGACGGAGTATAGTACCGAGGGTAGGTAGGGTCAGCCTCTGGCTCTGCTGATCTTGCATGACGATAGAGATTCAAGTAAGGGTAAGATGGGGCATAGTACCGAGGGTAGGTAGGTTCAGCCTCTGGCTCTGCAGATCTCAGATAGCGATAGTGCTTATTCAAGTGAAGGTATGATGAAACGTAGTGTAAAGGATAAGTTGGATCAGCCTCTGGCTCTGCCGCCCTTTTACCAGCATGATGGCTGTATGGGGTATAATGTGGGTGCAAATATTTGTGGCCGGGCTCCGCATCTCGCTTCTCAACATCAGAAGCGCAAACGGCAGCCGCCAGGAACACAAACACCTGTATGCATTAAATATCAATAAGCGCCACGACTTACAACTTCAAAAAAATTGTAAGGTGAATTTCTATGAAAATTTTGTAATATTCTAAATGTGGTTCATTATAATATGCAAATTCCAAAATAACGATTTATTGTCCAATACTACTTCAAGTATTGCCTAATGTGAGAAAAAAAACATGAAAAATAGAAGTGGAAAACTCACCAATAGATTCATGTTTGTAAGAGTATCAACTGTGGCCACAGCTGAGCGAGTGTGTCTTACAGCAGAGACTCCAGGCTTTTATAGTTGAGTGTCAGGAAGAGTCCTTGGATTTCTTTTAGTTGTTATAAACATGATGCAGTGTGGAAATATTTTATTTCAAATTTCACCTAATTAATTAATAAGAAAAAAACGAAAAATGACAGATTACTACAGCTGTTAATTATCAAGTACAAATAATGTTGGGTAGCATGCAATGTACAGTATATACCAATGTTTATTCAATGTTATTAATCATTCACACTTTTTTCATATAAAAAAAAATCCTTTTTTGTCCAACTTTGGAAAAAAATGATAATAATAAAAAAAACACCGCGGGAGGGAATGAACTCGTGGCCAGTGAGTGGACACATAAGTATTAAACAAAAAAAAACGATAAAATGAGACACATAAACACAGACATGAAAACATACGTAAACACACACACACACACACACACACACACACACACACACACACACTGGACGACACTGGAGGACAGGAGAGATAGGGGGACATGATAACGACATACAAAATACTGAGAGGAATTGACATACGTACATAAACATACACACAGAGTCACACACATATATATTTTCACACGCACACACTTTTAAACACACACACACACACACACACACACACACACACACACACTTATATATATAAGAATGAGGAAGCCGTTGTATATAGTCGAGTGGGAAAATGGAAGGGAACAATAGAGGAAGAATAGAAACTAGTAGTTAGGTAGTAGAAGTAGTAGAAGAAATATTGGTAGTAAAAAATAGGGAGAATACTTTAGTGCAAAAACGAGAAAAAAGTGGAGTTAAGGGTGAAACGAGGCAATAGCATAGGTAGTAGTAAAGGTAGAGGAATGATTGGGAGAAGACTAAGTAGAAGCAGAGGTGGAGGTCAGTCTAAGGACGAGATAAAAGAGCACTGTGTGTGTGTGTGTGTGTGTGTACTCACCTATTTGTACTCACCTATTTGTGGTTGCAGGGGTCGAGTCACAGCTCCTGGCCCCGCCTCTTCGCTGATTGCTACTAGGTCCTCTCTCTCCCTGCCCCATGAGCTCTATCATACCTCGCCTTAAAACTATGTATGGTTCCTGCCTCCACTACATCACTTTCTAGGCTATTCCATGGCCTGACTACTCTATGACTGAAGAAATCCTTCCTAACATCCCTTTGATTCATCCGAGTCTTCAGTTTCCAATTGTGACCTCTTGTGTCTGTGTCCCATCTCTGGAACATCCCGTCTTTGTCCACCTCGTCTATTCCGCGCAGTATTTTATATGTCGTTATCATGTCTCCCCTGACCCTCCTGTCCTCCAGTGTCGTCAGGCCGATTTCCCTCAACCTTTCTTCATAGGACAATTCCCGTAGCTCTGGGACTAGTCTTGTTGCAAACCTTTGCACTTTCTCTAATTTCTTGACGTGCTTGACTAGGTGTGGATTCCAAACTGGTGCTGCATACTCCAGTATGGGCCTGACGTAGATGGTATACAGAGTCTTAAACGAATCCTTACTGAGGTATCGGAACGCTATCCGTAGGTTTGCCAGGCGCCCGTATGCTGCAGCGTTATCTGATTGATGTGCGCCTCAGGAGATATGCTCGGTGTTATACTCACCCCCAGATCTTTTTCCTTGAGTGAGGTTTGCAGTCTTTGGCCATCTAAACTATATTGTGTCTGCGGTCTTCTTTGCCCTTCCCCAATCTTTATGACTTTGCATTTGGCAGGGTTAAATTCAAGGAGCCAGTTGCTGGACCAGGCTTGTAGCCTGTCCAGGTCTCTTTGTAGTCCTGCCTGATCCTCGTCCGATTTGATTCTTCTCATTAACTTCACATCATCTGCAAACAAGGACACTTCTGAGTCTATCCCTTCCGTTATGTCGTTCACATATACCAAGAACAGCACAGGTCCTAGGACTGACCCCTGTGGAACCCCGCTTGTCACAGGCGCCCACTCTGACACCTCGTCGCGTACCATGACTCGTTGTTGCCTCCCTGTCAGATATTCTCTGATCCATTGCAGTGCCTTTCCTGTTATGTGTGCCTGGTCTTCTAGCTTTTGCAGTAACCTCTTGTGAGGAACTGTGTCGAAGGCCTTCTTGCATCCAAAAATATGCAGTCGATCCACCCCTCTCTCTCTTGTCTTACTTCTGTCACCTTGTCATAAAACTCTAGTAGGTTTGTGACACAGGATTTTCCTTCCCTGAAACCGTGCTGGTTGTCAATTATACACTTGTTTCTTTCCAGGTGCCCCACCACTCTCCTCCTGATGATCTTCTCTATGACCTTGCATACTATACACGTTAGTGATACAGGTCTGTAGTTTAGTGCCTCATGTCTGTCTCCCTTTTTAAAAATTGGGACTACATTTGCCATTTTCCATACCTCAGGGAGTTGCCCAGTTTCAAATGATGTGTTGAAGATCTTTGTTAATGGCTCACACAATATTTCTGCTCCCTCTTTAAGGACCCATGGAGAGATGTTGTCTGGTTCCACCGCCTTTGAGGTGTCAAGTTCGCATAGCAGCTTCTTCACCTCCTCCTTGGTTATATGTACCTCATCCAGCACTTGCTGGTGTGCCCCCCTGTTCTGATTTCTTGGAGTCCTATTGGTTTCCACTGTAAATACCTCTTTAAATCTTGTGTTGAGCTCCTGACAAACCTCTCGGTCGTTTCTTGTGAATTCCCCATCACCCTTCCTCAGTCTGATTACCTGGTCCTTGACTGTTGTTTTCCTCCTGATGTGGCTGTACAACAGCTTCGGGTCAGTCTTTACTTTTGATGCTATGTCATTTTCATATTGTCTCTGAGCCTCCCTTCTTATCTGTGCATATTCGTTTCTGGCTCTTCGGCTGATTTCTTTATTTTCCTGAGTTCAGTGTCTGCTGTACCTTTTCCATTCTCTAGTACACCTAGTTTTTGCCTCCCTACACCTTTGGGTGAACCAAGGACTCGTTCTGTTCTTCCCATTATTTCTGTTTCCCTTGGGAACAAACCTCTCCTCTGCCTCCTTGCATTTTGTTGCTACATAGTCCATCATTTCTTGTACTGGTTTTCCTGTCGGTTCCCTCTCCCACTGAATGTCTTGAAGGAAGTTCCTCATGCCTGAGTAGTTCCCCCTTTTGTAGTTTGGTTTTTCCCAGCCTATTCCTGCTACTCTCTCCACTTGGAGCTCAACTATGTAGTCGAAGCACAGAACAACATGATCACTAGCTCCCAGGGGCCTTTCATACATGATACCCTCGATGTCCGAACTACTCATGGTGAATACAAGGTCCAACCTTGCTGGTTCATCCTCTCCTCTCTCTCTGGTAGTGTCTCTAACATGTTGATGCATGAGGTTTTCCAGTACCACATCCATCATCTTGGCTCTCCATGTTTCGGGACCCCCATGGGGCTCCAGGTTTTCCCAGTCAATCTCCTTGTGATTGAAATCACCCATAACTAGTAACTTTGCTCCCCCCATGTGTGCTCTCCTGGCCACCTCGGCTAGTGTGTCGATCATTGCTCTGTTGCTCTCATCGTATTCTTCTCTTGGCCTCCTGCAGTTCTGTGGTGGGTTGTACATTACTGCAATTATCACCTTATGTCCCTCAGACTGGATTGTTCCTACTAAGTAGTCCCTTTCGCCTATGCCATCCATTCCTTCCATTTTCTCAAAACCCCACTGGTTTTTAATGAGCAGTGCAACTCCTCCTCCCCCTCTCCTCCCTCTGTCTTTCCTGAGGATTTGATATCCGGATGGAAAGATTGAATCTGTTATTATTCTGGTGAGTTTTGTTTCTGTGAGTGTTATTATGTCTGAGGATGTCTCTTTGATTCTTTCTTGCCACTCCTCATACTTGTTTGTTATTCCATCTGCATTTGTATACCACACCTTCAACTTCTTTTCTAAGACTGTGGTCTGGGAGGTATATTGGGGTTGGGGAAGTGGGAGACCTGGTAAGGAACTAAGGGGTGTTGCTGTGTGTGTGTGTGTGTGTGTGTGTGTGTGTGTGTGTGTGTGTGTGTGTGTGTGTGTGTGTGTTTGTGTGTGTGTGTGTGTGTGTGTGTGTGTGTGTGTGTGTGTGTGTGTAATTCCTTTATGCAGAAAAAAGTTTTCCATATGGAAATTACTCAAGTTAAAACAAACTAATGCTCTTCCACTGAAATAAGCCTGAATGTTTTGTCGACTTTTCAGCTACAGTGAAGGAGATTTAACTCATATTTACTCATCTGAAAGTGGTTGCAGGGATCGAGTTACAGTTCCTGGCCTTGCCTCTTTTCTTGTAGCTACAAGGTCCACTCTCTCACGGCTCCAACAGCCTTATCGTAACTCTTCTTAAAATTATATATAGATCCACTTCCTGGAAACTATAAGGCTAAAAAACATACTTCAAAATAGGGCTGAAAAAATGGTTCTAAACATCCCTATCATTTATGTGTATGCGTCTGAGTGTGGATGTGTATGTGTGTACTTGCGTGCATGAGTTTGTGCGTGCGTGAGTGTGTGTGTGAGTAATTGAAAATATTTATGAGTGCGAAAGTGTGTATGCGTGACTGTATGTAGGTATGTATTTGTTATTTTGTGTGTATGTTTTGTGTATGTGTGTGTGTGTGTGTGTGTGTGTGTGTATGTGTGTGTGTGTGTGTGTGTGTGTATGTGTGTGTGTGTGTGTGTGTGTTTATGTCTCTATCAGTGTCTGATTTAATCGGAGCTTCTGTTCTTTACTGCTCTTCTTTTCTTTCTTATCATTTTTATAAAATTTGGACAAAAGATAAGAATTTTTTATGTGAAAAAAAGTTTGGGGTGACTAATAACATTAAATAAACTTTAGTATATACTGTACATTGCATGCTACCCAACGTAATTGGTATTTGTTAATTAACAGCTGTAAATATTTGCCAATTTTCGATTTTTTATTAGTTTATGAGGTAAACCTTCAAATTAAATATTTCCACAATGCATCATATTTATAACTTAAAGAAATCCAAGGACTCTTCCTGACACTCACCTATAAAAGCCTGGAGTCTCTGCTGTAAGACACACTCGCTCAGCTGTGGCCACAGTTGATACTCTTCAAACATGACTTTTTTGGTGAGTTTTCCACTTCAAAGTTTTTCATGTTACATTTTTCTCATGTTAGGCAATTCTTGACGTAGTATTGGAAAATAAATCGTTATTTTGCCATTTTCATATTACAACGAATCACGATAAGAATATTTGATAGAGATTCACTTTATATTTTCTTGCAGTTACAAGTTATCTAATACATACAGGTTTTTGTGTTCCTGGCGGCTGCCGTTTGCGCTTCTGAAGTTGAAAAGCGAGATGCGGAGCCCAGCCACAAATATTTGCGTCCACATTATACCCCATACCATCATCATGCTGGTAAAAGGGCGGCAGAGCCAGAGGCTGAACCTACCTACCCTAGGTACTATGCTCAGTCTTACCCTTACTTGAGTCTCTATCGTCATGCAAGATCGGCAGAGCCAGAGGCTGAACCTACCTACCCTAGGTACTATGCTCAGTCTTACCCTTACTTGAGTCTCTATCGTCATGCAAGATCTGCAGAGCCAGAGGCTGAACCTACCTACCCTAGGTACTATGCTCAGTCTTACCCTTACTTGAGTCTCTATCGTCATGCAAGATCTGCAGAGCCAGAGGCTGAACCTACCTACCCTAGGTACTATGCTCAGTCTTACCCTTACTTGAGTCTCTATCGTCATGCAAGATCTGCAGAGCCAGAGGCTGAACCTACCTACCCTAGGTACTATGCTCAGTCTTACCCTTACTTGAGTCTCTATCGTCATGCAAGATCTGCAGAGCCAGAGGCTGAACCTACCTACCCTAGGTACTATGCTCAGTCTTACCCTCACTTGTATCCCTATCGCCACGTAAGATCTGCAGAGCCAGAAGCTGAACCTACCTACCCACATCTCTATATTCCATCATACTACAAAGTGAATTCCCACTATCGCTACTAGATACCTGAAGAAGCTGATGTTTATGCTGATCCTTCTCCATGGTTTTATAGCAGTGGGTATCCTGCCAGTCACTATTGCGCTGCCACTTGCAGACAACATTCAACATTCAAGAGATCCACTGAGCCTTCATTCACTGCATGCAATGAAAACTATTATTCCCACAACCGTTTTTCTTACTAAGGCATCCAGGAACAACAAAACATTGCTTGTAACAATGTTTTAATTGAATGAGTGTCTTACGAACAATAAAAAAATAAATGACAAAAATGTACAACTTTTCTTTAATACCTAATAGTAGATCATTTTTCAGTTATAGATAATCACAATTTTTTTAAAAGAGAACGCTTTTATTTTTTGGAAATATAAGATTTGTTCTATTAAACCCCTGTAATTATATTACAGTGTTGTGGCATGTATTTATCCGTTACATCCATATGATGAAAAGCGTATGTTAACGCGTGTATATAGATATATTTGGGGTTCAGGTTGTGATTGGTTAACGAGGGATGTGGTGTCGCTTCCGGTTGGCCGGGGTGGCCTGGGGCTAATGAATCTGCATAATAGAATGTTAGGCATGTATGTCAAGCATATGTTATGTTAATCAAGGGGAAGCGCTAAACCCGGAGGATTATACAGCGCCTGGGGGGGGATGTGGAAGGCATTCAGGCTTAATTCGGGGAACTGGAGCACAGATCCAATTCCCTAAATCAAGAGCCCCTCACCAACATCAAGGAACCTTCCTTGAGGGGTATGTCAAGCATAGCTACTTGAGAGAGGGTAGAATGGCTGGCACGGGTTTGACCTGGATAAGACGGGACTTGGTACGTTGCTTGACCGGCACGGATATAAAGAGATGTGAGGACATGTTGAGGATGTTAATTTATGTAAAAGATCCACGCAAGATCCAGATCGGCAAATTGGCACTGGTAGAGGGCAAGGAGGTAGTGGCTAAGGTGGAGGGAATATATCCAATGTATGCATGGAAGGACATATGGGGTCGTTTAAAAGCATTACGGTTACGAGCCAAGGTCAGGGAGATAATGTTTAAATTTTTACATAATATACTGCCGTCCGGGGAAGTTTTAGCGAATAGGCGCGTGCAGGAGGGGGGGGCTGTGTTGTGTGTGTGGAGATCCTGATACGGTCTTTCATGCAGTTTATTTCTGTAAGAGATTGGAACACGTAAGGTTGTGGTTTGGTAGGGTATTAAGAATGGTGGGTAGGGGGTGGGTTTAGTGTCTTAAGAGCTTTAAGTTTAGATGTGGGGGGGGGTCGGATATTTAGTGGCGGATTTTGTATATACGTCATGGGTATATAGGCATTTATCTGTGAGGGAGAGAATCAGAGCACTGGTAGCGATATTTTATGGTACACAGCAGAGAAATAAAGACATTACGGGAAACAGATTGTTTTTCTTATTTTCAAAGGGATATTGCAGATTCAAGGTCAGGGATTTATGGGAGTTAATACCTTAAAGGGTACACGAGGCTGGCTTCTTGAATATGTGTGAGTGAAGGTGGCATACGATTGGTATGGGTGTGGTTTAATGTATAAATGATAGGTATGATCGTTAGTTTGGATGATGTTTTATTCAAACAAATATATATACTATTGCTTGGAAACTAATTTTTGTTCTTAAATTGACGTGGTTAAGAGAGTGGGTCTCTTGTGAAGCAAACTCATGAATTGCATGACAGGTGTTATGTAAAAGCACCTTGTGCAACTTATATATATAGTTTTTCATTTTATACTTTCCTTGTATCAGCCATGTGGATGATACCTGGTAACGTTCTGCTTGGGGTCTCCTGGGATATATGTTTTGGAATATGACCAGATATGAGGGTAACAATTTTGTATTATGTGTACATAATCTCTCATAATGTGTGTGTATATGTGATAAGAATGTGGTGTGTGTATGTTGCATAATGTTACTTGTTTGGCAATTCAGAATTATCTCATGCTATTAAGTGGAACCCTTTGTGTAATGTACTGAATATGTTTTGTATCTTTGCAGTAGTCAAGTAAATTGAGTACCAGTTTCATTACATATCGTTCGTTTTTGGATATTTTGTTATATATGCACTTGTTTATGTATAATGTCTTTACAAAGGTTTTATTGATATAAAATCAGACACTAAGGCATATTATTGATGAATAGTTTCTCTTTGTTTATAATGTATATAAGAGGGTTTTAATTAAGGTAACGAAGATTTTGTGTATTCTTGTGTTACCTTAGGATAGGTACATAATGAATAGGGGACGGACGAATATTTATAACCGTTCTAGCGTATATATAGACAATTGTAATTATACTTACTATGAATGTAATGACAGGTAATCCTATGATTATTTAATGTATTGTATTGTTTTAAATAAATAAAAAAAAAAAAAAATTGTTAATTGGTAGAGTTTTCACATCATGTATATGTATATTGGGGAAAAGTGTGTTTAGTTGCTTGCTATGTTAGGGAGAAAGTGGTTGTGCCAATATTGTGTGGCGGCAGCAGGTTTTGAGTGCGTGTAATCAGAGTGTATAGTTTAGTGTCCTCTGGATTGGGATAGATTATGTTGATGTTGTATTGTGTATAAATTTTGATGTTGGGCCATATGTAGGACGACATTTGGACGTTTGAGTGCATAGTGTATTCTGTAAGTTTTTGTATAAATTATAACAAATGTAGTTGGGATAGTGCATATAGACAATGCTAAGACTTTTGTTAGTTGGTATGTAAATTATCAAATGGTTGGGCAACAACTGTCTTACAAGAACATGATTCTTAATGATTTTTTTTTTTTTTTATATTTTATTTAAAACAGTGCGATACAAATGACAGAAATATATTAAAAAGATACACGACAAAAGATTACTGCACTAGAATCGCACTTAACCCGAGACCTAATAACGACACCATACAGTACAGTGGTAATACACACTCACACACACCACACCGTATGTTACATTGGTATTATTACACTCACACACAACACACCGTATATTACAGTGATAATACACTCACACAACACTATACATTACAGTGGTATTGCTTTATTTGTTAAAGAACATCTCTAACAAGGTTACATATTACCAAACATCAAACACTGGAAATTATGAAGATTGTACAATAAAACAGAGATAAAAACAAACAAACACGCACAATGACACACACAAGCACACACGTTACACTACATGAGACTACATCAGGCACATACTAGGTGAGGTTTCTGCCTGTCAACACACGTATGCAAGACTAATTCTAAGATCTCAGGTGCTTAACAGAGCACCACGATACTCAAAACATTAATATTGGCGATTATCACGAGATCTTAACATACATAGGTATTTACTATTCAAAGAAGGAAACGGGATAATACTAAAAGTCACAATAAAAACATCCAATATAACAAAACAAAACTACGATGTGATATTTTACATCTCAGCAAAACAAAGAAAAATAATGCAAACTAGTTACATGTAATATAATATTACTGAAAAGCACACTGTAACACAGCATAAAATATAACAAAATAAAAACCAATTGCTATACGCTAGGAAACACTTTTTACCACTTACAATTGAATCAAAAACAGTAAAGACTCCTATGCACATATTTGAGTCTCATAGAAAATTTTCATCATAAAGTCCTTGAAATGATTTATACATGATAAAAATATGCAATCGTAGTGCTACACCTTCCTCAATGATAATTGTGTAGTTCTTGAAAACCTCGGGGTAATAACCCTACTGCCTCTAGATATCAAAACTCATTTATACATCCATATAAACAGCTCTCCATGCTCACACCCAAGTCTAGGAAAATAGCCCGTCGTATCCCTTTACCCATTTTGCAAATCCCATAAATCCCTTAATGTGAAATTTCGATAACCCTCACTAAAATCTCTCTCCCATCTCCCTCCATACACCCCTTTATTTCTACACTGTGTCCTATAAAAAGTTGCTGCCAATGCATTAATTCTTGCACGCACGTCCGCCTCCCTCATAGCCCACATCATGTATATATAATCCGTAATCATATACCCAATCGCATTCTCAACCCTTTTATTCACCCCAGTTATATCTAAACTTAAAACCCTCAAAACCTGCAAACCCCCTCCCCCCACTAACCTTAAAACCTTACCCATCCAAACCCTTATAAGTTCAATACAATCGCAAAAATACACCGTATGATAAATAGTCGCCAATCCTCCACAATCCCTGCATTCCCCATCCTCTCGTATTCTCTTATAGAATAAAACCATTCCTGACGGCAAGATTCCATGTAAAAATCTATACATAACTTCTCTGACTTTAGGTTTTAAACGCAATTTATTTAAACGCCCCCAAATATTATGCCAATCATACATCGGATAAACTCCTTCTACCGCCGCTACCAGAGCCTTACCATCTGCCCTATCAAGATTTCTCAATTTAATTTGTGAGTGATCCCTCACGTTTATGAAGACCCGTAACATTGCCTCACCTATCATGAACTCCCGACCCCCCCACCACCGTCGCATATCCTGATGTATCCTATGAAGACCGTCTTCTTTCGCCCCTCCCTCCCGCTTATAACTATGTTTTAAATACATACTTATTATCCTCTTTTCGACATCTATAAGACCCAGCCCTCCACGGCCAACCGGGAGTGTGACAACCGCTCTACTTAACCATTCGCTCCCTGTTCCCCAAATGAATCTAAAAACACTTTTTTGTAACCTTTTTAATTCACAACGAAGTATCGGAAATATTACCGTAACATGCCATAGTTTACTATATAATAGCACATTCGTTGTTATCACCCTTTGTTGCAAACTTAAATTAGCAGCTCTCAACCCACTAAGACGCTTCAGAACACTATCAACGATACGCACGGAATTTATTTGTTGTGCTGACTTGATATCATTTACATAAACGATCCCACATATCTTTATTTGGTCCACCCTTTCCCACCTTTCAGCTACCATTCCTTCCTCACGCGACCCTTTTCCAAGATTCATATACTTTGTTTTCCTCATGTTGATCGTCATGCCAGTAGCCTTTTCAAAAACTTTCACTAACTTTTCTACCCGAATCAAATCCATGTTTTCTCTCACCAAAATCGTCGTGTCGTCGACATATCCAACAATGCCCGCTCCCCCACCCCTTACATTACTCATCCCATTTGCTTCCAATAAAACCCTTATCCCTCTATAAAAGGGATCTTGAAAACAAGCAAAAAAAATTTGTGAAAGGGGACAACCTTGACGCAAACCCCTTCCCATCTGAATCCGATCTCCCAACCTCCCATTCACCTGCACACGCAAAGATGCCTCTTGATACATTAATTTGGCCCATGATATAATTTCCGCCCCAAACCCCTGCCATCTCATTATCTTCCATAACGTCTCCCGTTCCACACTATCATATGCCGCCTCCCAATCTATAGCCAATACCCCCCCATCTCCCAATCTTACTCTTTCTTCAATAAAACTTCTAATCATACCTTGACCTTCATACATAGACCTGCCCGGCACCCCATATTGTCCCTTGTCAATCACTTTGCCCAGGACTTTTTTTATTCTGTTGGCCAAGATCCTTCCAAAAATTTTATAGTCCCCACATAATAACGAGATTGCACGATAATCTTTAACCGTTAATGGCTCGCCTTTAGGAACTAGGACGACCACAGCCAACCTTTGTTGTTCCCCTAAAACCCCATCCCGCTTCATGATATTGAATAAACGTACCAAAAACCCCTTTAAAACGTTCCAATTTTGAATATAAAAGTCGCTGGGCAACCCATCTATTCCTGGCGCCTTACCCAATTGCGCCCCAGATAAAGCCTCCCAAGTCTCACACTCCGTTATCGGCCCTCCCAACATCAAACGATCATGCTCCTCCAGCTCACAACGCACAAACCTACCGATTGACTGCAATGCAATTTCACTTATTCCAACACTTTGCGTTTTCAATTTAACCCAAGCATCAATATACCCACTCATACCCTCCGTCGTCGTCAACACCTGATTCACTCTATACCCCTGCATACCTACCTGGACATTCAACCCCATTAACTCCATTGCTTTGCGACGTCTGTGTTGATTCCTCAACACACACGCCGACGGCCGATCTCCCCACAAAACCTCTTCGATTCCACCCTTAAGCCTTTCCCCATCAAACCTTTCGTTTTGTAAATTACGTAGTTGCTCCTTAATTCGTTCAATTTCTGTAACAGGATAATTAGCATTCGCTTGTACATAGCAGTCGCGCAACTGCCCCTCTAAATATCGTTGGAAACCATACTGTAACTGATTATATCTCACTCCCTGACTAATATAAAATTCCTTAATTCGCTTTTTGGCTATCATTTCCCACCAATTAACCAAAGCCACATCTCCAGGTGCTTCAACCACAAGGCGTTCCCACATATGCCCAAAAGACAAACGACTTTCCTCTCTCTTCAATAACTTTACATTTAATTTCCAAAATGACGGACCCCTTCTAGGCACACCCTCAATATCTACATCCATTACAACTCCTCTATGATCCGAAAAAACCATATTTATCACACTCACTCTCCGCACTGTAACCGCACTAGACACGTACATTCTATCTAATCTCGCCGCATAATCTCTTCTAATGAAAGTATGCTCCACATTGCCACCCCCCCCACACACATCCATTAAACCCACACTCGTCAATAAATCTCCCAGGAACCCCAAGCAACAACCCGCTCCTCGAGGCTCCACATCTTTTCGTCGTATTACACAATTCCAGTCTCCCCCTATTATCGCTACATTTGGTAAACTACGTAGATGATATACTAATACATCTTGTACAAAATGAGTTTTAAGTCGTGCATCTCCCTCGGCCGGCCCATATACACCTACAAAACTTATATGTACTCTACCCCATAAACCATCCACCCTAATCACTCTCCCCTCCCCCCTTTCACTATGGCGTACTACAAACGGGCTATTTTCCTTTACCAGAATGGCGACGCCTCCTTTTAACCTCGTCGCATATTCCATATACACATCGTAACCATCTAATTCCAACTCATATCCAATTCTGTAATTGTGTTCTTGGATAAATACCACATCCACATCTAGACGCACCAAAAATTCATTAAACCACTTTCGCTTCCGCTCAGATCTCAAACCGTTAATATTTATTGTCAAAACCTTAAAGTCAATTAATGGGATTTTCCTTTGGTTCTAGGTATAGACTTTTCACTTATACATTTTACACCTCTATCCCTCTCCCCTTTTTTGGGAATCACCTTGATAAACTCTTGTTTCGTGGATTCACTGTTCCCTTTCCTCTGTACATCCGCCCAAGACTTTTTCCCTGGCCTTTGGGCAGGAGTAAGCACGTCGTCTGAGTCTGGTGGGGTCGCAGTTCGCTTTCGCGTCCTACCCTCCACCTGCATTGGGATTTCTTTAGTACTATCATGATGCACCTCCACTTCTGCTATATTTACCATCATGCCATGCGACACCCCAGACTCAATGCTTTCATCCGTCGCCTCACCATGATGCTCAACCGATCCCAAATTTGCACCTGGTTCCTCCACACGGTTGACGATCGACTCGTCTAACAATACATCCAGTGCCTTCACTAAAGACGCCGCTACATCCTCGTCCCCCATAGTGGGCAGAGTCTCTTCAAATACTTTATTTATATCCAGTGATGGTGATTCTTCTCGCTGTTTTGCATCCTCCAAAGCCTTCTCCTGCGCTTTTTCTACCTCTTCACTCCACGATGTCCGTTGTCGAGACGGGTGAGCATAAGACTGTTCTCGTCCCTCCACTTCCTCGACTTCTTCCGGTTGTTGCTGTTGCGATATTTGGAGATTCCCACGACGCTTATCACACTGTGCCGCTATGTGGTCATACGATCCACACAGCCGACACGTACGACGTTGCCCCGCATATGTTACATATACTTGAGTTCGAAATGCTTGCAACATAATATAGGACGGTATGGGATGGCGTAAGGTCATTTTGACTGAATATGTTCCCTCCAAACTTCCAGCATAAGGTCCAGCGGCCCACCGACCTGCAGAGGCCATATGAACCGTACCATAATTACGTAGTTCATCTTTTATAACAAATTCATTCGCCTCAAAAGGCACATTCCTTATTTTAACCCATGTGTAGTGTCGTGATACATCATGTAGACGTACTGATACAGCTGAATTGACGGCTATAATGGTCTCTTGATACTTATCCACCACCGCTTCATAAACATTTGCTGACGTCATTTTAACGAAGATCCGTGTCGTCCCATTAAGTGCTACACCACATATCTCTTCATTTGCGATACCGTAGGTATCACGGATAATCGCCGGTAGTAACAAGTCCATCGTGGCTCCAGTGACAGCCCCACGGGTCAACTCAACGCAAACAGTGTTGATGCGTCTGTAGCTCTGCAGCGCCATGTTGGTAAATGAGCAGCGCACGTCCTCACTTCTCAATGGTTGTGACGAACTGAGGTAGCTCGCCTGAACAGCAGAGGGGTGCAGCGCACAACCTCACTCGACCGTGGTCAGGCAGCGAATGAAAATTCTTAATGATTTAGGTTATATTGAGTTTTCATATCGTGTTTCTATTGGGGGAAAAGTTTTTTTTTTTTTTTTTTTTTTTTTTTAGTTGCAAACTAAGTTAAGGGGAAGGTGGTTGTGCCACTATTGTGTGGCAGAAAGGGTGCCTCATCCTGCACTTTGCAGGTTTTGAGAGAGTGTGATCAGTGTGTATGGGTTTAGTGTTCACTGGAGTGGTATGGATTGTGTTGATGTTGCAATTTGTGTAAGTTTTGACAATGGTCCATATGTTGGACAGCATTTTTATGTTTGTATACATTTTTGTATTCTGTAAGTTTTTAAAAAAAAAAAAATTATATTACAGTTGCAAAAGTTACAAAATCCTGTACACCAACAATCTACAGTACGCTAATTCGTATGTGAATATTTACTATCATATAATAATAATAATAATAATAATATTGAACAATAATATAATAATAATAATAATAATAATAATAATAATAATAATAATAATAATAATAATAAAAGAGCAATAAAATACTTCATTAAAATGAAGAAAAATATCTGAATTTTCACGTAACAGTTAAATACGTTTAGCAATTCATCTATAATAATGTTAACAAGCAGGTAAATAATAACCAGAACACATTTCCCGTAATAAATCGGAATCACTAAAGAAGTGAAGGAGAGATTTTTCTCGAAAAAAAATATATTTAGCCATTTACTGGTTTTGTATTAAATTTCTAAAGCAAATTCATTATTATTCTTATAATTTCAAGATATTTCTTGAGGGTAAAACAAGGTATTTAGATAGGCAGGTGACGAGGCGTGAGCGAAGGTGGTAAACAGAGGGCAGCCCAAGCGAATAGTCTAGCCAGCGTTACCACACAAACCACAGCTACAAGTAGCTCTCCCAGCAACTCCTCGGTTTCTACGTAGTCACTAGCCTGGAGAAACCTTCAATGTTACGTGTCTACCTTGTGTGCTGTCTGCTGGGTGTGGTGTTTTCCCATAAGGATAACTTTACTCCTTCAGTGACATGTACGGATACAACAACTGCCATTACGGTAACAACTACGGACGTCTTTATTACAACGTCCACCGTAACCTTATACTCATTAGATTACAAGTATAAGGATGTCAATATTACGGTTACTATTATGTCACCGTCGACGGTGTATTTGAGAAAAACGTTAACGACGTATCCAGAGCTCGTAATACTGACACGAACACTTTCCCTTACCTCTACTATTTTTAATCCCGTAAAAGTTACCTTGACGACTACCAGTTTATTTACAGATACCTGTCGCATTAAATATACCAATGTTAAGGTGAATTATGTCACCTCGACAACGAAGATTGCTTCGACCTCGACCACCACAGTAACCAGCACCGTAAACCGAACGGAAACGATGTATCGAACGAAAATTTGCTATATTCCCGAAGTAAACCACATTACCCGAACGACAATAACGACTCGATTCGCCAGCGTCAACACGACAAAAACTAGTCTAAGCTTTGTGACGGTTATATCCCTTCATCCACACACTGTTAATGTGACTGCTGTCCAAACTACCAGCATTTACACGGTCATCAATCAGTGTTCTGTGAAAAAGCCTGTCAAAAATGCTGTAGTTAAATTACAAGGCAAGACTGGCAAGATTGAGCTGTTCAGGAATTATGTACTACTGAAGGGGCAAGTGTATTTTGATAAACTCCAAGCTGAAGATAAGGCTAATATAGCTCGGTAACCTAACATGTACTCCTCAGAAAGGTGTTCTTTTGAACAGTGTTGAGAGTAAATGGTCTGTAAATACAGTATTCAAAACTTTTATCTTCAGTATAAAAAATGTTTTTGTAATTTTTGGAGGTTAATCGCTGTTAAATTATTTGCTAGTACTTGTATTTTTAAAGTAAAAATTTTTAGTTTGATCAAAGAATTAAAAGCAAATATGACTTTTGTTTATTTTTTTTTCCAACGAGCAAACTGCTCAGTATAGTATGCAACAATCCTCTCACAGGAGGTTCCTTAACGCTAGTGAGGGGCTCTTGATCTAGGGAATTGGATCTGTGCTCCAGTTCCCCGAATTAAGCCTGAATGCCTTCCACATCCCCCCCAGGCGCTGTATAATCCTCCGGGTTTAGCGCTTTCCCCTTGATTATAATAATAATCCGGTTCCCTGAATTGAGCCTGAATGCCTTCCATATCCCCCCCCCACGTGCGCTGTATAATCCTACGGGTTTAGCGCTCTCCCATGATTATAACCGAGTATACAACAATATGTTCTTTGACATCTAACGCTACCCCACTTCCCTTCCCGTAATTACTATCAACGTGGAACTAAAGTCTTGAATATGGCATTCGGAAGACGACCTGGTTCTTCATATTACTGTCTGTTATTGCAAATAATATTGTTACTCACACATGGGACTAATCTCGACTCGTCAGTCTAATTTCTAGCTCTACGACTGTGGAAAACAAATTGAGAAACTCTTTTCAGTGTCCTCTAACTGCTCCTCCAATATCTCTGCTACACTTACCTCCTAATGCTACCGAATTTTCAATATTAATAATTCTACCTCATTTTACCTACAAATGGTATCTCCAAAACTCTCCAATATCGCAACCATCTTGGTTCATAGTTTAATTCTATTTTGCTTTCATTATTCTCCCCATGAAACTCTTCTTACCATATCTAGTTTAAAGCCGCTCGTTTCACTTCCTTGCCTTCAACTCGTACCTAGATAAAAAAAAAAAACCCATCCCTAACACGAGTTATCTCTCGTGAAAGTGGTCCCATTTGTCAATGAATGTTACCGTAATATCCTTTAGTGTTTGTTCAGCTAGCAATTGACACTAGTTGCCCTGGACAGCCATTCCCTCTTCCTAATTATGTCCATTGCTGCCCTATGCTTGCGAATATCATTGCCTTCAGAACTGAAGCAGATAATTGGATTGATCCTATTACCATTCATAATGTGTTTCAAGATGGCTAGCAATATCTTCATGCCAGCTCTGGGAAAGCAAACCCTCTGTCACCTCTTCCTATCCTTCAAGCAGATAGCCTTACCCATAAACTTAATGTAACTCCCTGAACCTAAGCTTACTAAGTCGGGACAAGGAAAGAAATTCGCCAACCTTCATCATAGATAACTCGGATCTGTCACTAGTGTGTATGTGCACATACATTTCGTATTGTGCACACACAGCTGATGTGTAGCTGTCTTTTGGTGCATCTGTTCTGTGTAGACTGTCTGAAGTGGAGTACAGTATGTCTTTACATAAACGTTGACTTAGTTAAAGAGATATATATATATATATATATATATCTTTAACTATGTTGGCTATACCCCTCAGGGAAGGTTCCTTGATGTTGGTGAGGGGCTCTTGATTTAGGGAATTGGATCTGTGCTCCAGTTCCCCGAATTAAGCCTGAATGCCTTCCACATCCCCCCCAGGCGCTGTATAATCCTACGGGTTTAGCGCTTCCCCTTGATAAAAATAATATTAATAATATGTTGGCTATATTACTCTATTTCTGCACTATCTGTTGTGAACTGGATGAATAAAGACAATAAGTAAAATATCTTAGTAAGTGGTTATAGTGGGTTTAGCCCTTAGTTTGATTATAAGTGGTAACAGTGCACCTCTTGCTTTACTTACTTCCCTAGATTGGCGAATAAAGTAAGATTTTGCATGTAAGACCGCTAGATTATCTGTCTACAATTGGCCTTGCTTAGGAACCAGAGTAAATTCAGTTCACCAGGTTCTCATCACTGAGTACCAGCCCCTCAAGGGAGGTTCCTTGACGCTGGTGAGGGGCTCTTGATCTAAGGAATTGGATTTGTGCTCCAGTTCCCCTGAACTGAGCCTAGATAAGTTCCATTTTCCCCTCCCCCACAGGCACTGTATAATCCCTACGGATTTAGCGTTCCCCTATAATAACCGAGTACCAGGTGATGTCATGGTTTTGCGGGAGTACCAACAAATGATGTCAGCAGCGAGTCTCGTGACCATCAGCTATTTACAGCAACCTCCGAAATACTCGTCATCAAGGTCAGGTGACAACTCCTTTATTTTTTTTTTCAACTGAGAGCATGCTGAAGGTGAGACAATGGCTCCTCACCACCTGCCCGCCAGGTGATAAATACGTGTAGCAAGTTCAGGGAAGTGGTTTTCTCAAGTGGGTTTGGGATGGGGGGGGGGGATGATTAGATGCTGGTGAATGGCTCGTAAACTAAGGACTTTGAGGTGCCTTTCCAATCCTTAGATCATTCCTGATTATTTCCCATTCCTCGGGCGCTGTATGGGTCCAATGGATTTAGCGATTCACGAATAATAGTAGTAAAACTGGGAAATGTATTTCACGTTGCTTTCGACCATAAAGCTTAAAGAATATTACACATTGTGGCTATACAAAAAGTTATTCATAAGAACCACCTGGACAGAAAATTGAATCATTAAAGACATCCGTTTATTTCAGTCTCGGAGATTGAGCCTAAATACACAAATGCCTTCTTACCTGTGATTCATAATGATCTAAGTGTTTTCTCACTTTGTCGCCCAGCGCCTAAAACCATGTAATTCACGTTGTATGCTGAACAAATTCCGGTTGATGGGATTTTATTAAGACGTTTTGCACACCAGGGACTTCATCAATTATCAATAAATTGATACTGTGGACGACGCCTTCTCTGTAAAATACCATAAACCGCGTATTGAAGATTAAGACACACGTGCAAGAGTCGGGTGTCGTTTCATCATTAAAGGTACCTAACTGTTATACATGTCTTAATCTTCAACTTTGTCGGTATTTTATATCATAATCAACAGAACCGCATGTTGTCCTTCAGCATACAAATGTACGTATTTTTAATTTCGTTGATTCAGACATAGCTGATTCAGACACGAATAAGAGGGTGCGAAATATCTCTTGACTATTTGATTTCCAGAGCAAAAAAGAGGCTAGTAGTGTTCAACGCCCTATCTTCCTATATAGGGGGATTACTAACAGTCTCCTAATTATCTTCAAGAAGGAACCTGGCGAGTTCCAGCAGATACTTCCTCATTAGCAAGGCTTTAATGCCTCTATTGGACACCTCTCAAGGGAGGTTCCTTGACGCTGGTGAGGAGCTCTTGATCTAGGGAACTGGATCTGTGTTCCAGTTCCCTGAATTGAGCCTGAATGCCTCCCATTCCCCCCCCCCACATGCGCTGTATAATCCTACGGGTTTAGTGCTCCCCCATAATTATAATAATCTGTTGGACAGCGTGTGTTTAACACAAATAGCTTGACTGGTCATGCTAGGAATTAAAAGGCCTAGTCATGCTAGCCGTTAAAAGGCCACGAAGACAGTGACCCCTGAAACCATCGAAGGTCGAAATGTGGAGAAATATTATACTCTGCAAAACAAATATATATTGGGGACAACGTTTTGCTCTGTTAAAATCAAATCGTGATTTGATCAAGATCTGAACACATCGAAAAGCTGACTCAGTACGGACATGTTCGGCAAAGAACGTGTTTCCTTCACTGTTGTCGAGAGCACAACATTTAGTTCCAGATAGAAATGTGCTTATATGGAAGGATCAGGATTTCTCATCTTCCCAATACTCGTCAGCCGCTATCTCTGGGAACTGACTCGTCTAGGTGAGCTTCGATGATTCGCCTCTAAATGAGTAGCTCGAGAGTAAACAATCCTATATAATGTTCTGTATGATAAGTAAGATATCACTATGTGACTGCAACAAATAAAACAATGTACCGGAAGAACGTATACCCATAGGCAACACATTTTTAATAAGATAACTTATTAATTTTATTAATAAATTGAAAAAAGTTATCTGACTGGAACGGGTAATGCTATATCTTTTTATACATGTGGAAGCGCTAAGTCCGTAGGGGGTCATACACGCGCCTGTGGAATGGGAGGTAATCAGAGGCAATTCCAGGTAAGGGTAGCTTTAATTACTTGGATCAAGAGCTTTTATCCTAATTATTACTGATGATTTTTGTTCCCACGGTGAAGCACTAAACTCAGAAGTGGGTGAACGGAAGGGAGAGGCGAAGTAATCAAGTTTGGCTCAATAAAGGAGAGAATAAGTCTAGATCAGGACCCCCTCAGATGCATCAGTATCACTTTTCTAGGAAGAGAAGAAGAAAGGAAGGAAGGAAGGAAGGAAGGAAGGAAGCCTTACAGCTTTGATCCAGCGTCAGGTGTGCTGACAACAACGTAAAATTAAAATCTCACGCTTCGTTCTAGTGTAACACTCAAAAGGAGCCTAAAAATAGGTGAACATCGGTGTTCAGGGAGGTTGCTGCCAACATTCTGGAGGTCAACTGTGCTCTTTATTTCTGTCTCTGTAATATATTTCAGGAGACTATCATGCATATATAAATAACTCGCTTTTTGAAAAATTATTTTTAATACATACATATATATATATATATATATATATATATATATATATATATATATATATATATATATATATATATATATATATATATATAGGTAAAACTGGTCAGTTAGCAAGAAGCCATTTAAAGTTAAGTCCTTTTTTCATTTATGTTAATGTAAAAATTAATAATTTTGTACCGAAAGAACCTTAGAAAATTTATCTAACCTTATTATAGCAAGCGCAGTTTAATTTAGCCTAATCCAACTAAATATATTTTAGATAAGTTTACAGTAATTTAATAATTGCAAACACAGTGAAATATTATTTTTCGTTAGGTTCAAAATGATAATCGCGAAATTATTGCATACAGAAATTTTCGCTTGACTTATTCGGCAGGAAGAGCGTTGCTATTTAAGCCAAAATCGCAAGTTTTACCTATTCGGCACAACACACACACACACACACACACACACACACACACACACACACACACACACACACACAGGTTAGTTCCAGAGCTAAGGGGAATGTCCTATGAAGAAAGATTAAGGGAAATCGGCCTGACGACACTGGAGGACAGGAGGGTCAGGGGAGACATGATAACGACATATAAAATACTGCGTGGAATTGACAAGGTGGACAAAGACAGGATGTTCCAGGGAGGGGACACAGAAACAAGAGGCCACAATTGGAAGTTGAAGACACAAATGAGTCAGAGAGATAGTAGGAAGTATTTCTTCAGTCATAGAGTTGTAAGGCAGTGGAATAGCCTAGAAAATGACGTAGTGGAGGCAGGAACCAT
>NC_091344.1:7351232-7373732 GCF_038502225.1 Cherax quadricarinatus | reverse complement strand
GTAGACTAAGGATGTCGACTCTCATACTAGAGAAAGAATAAATATATAATGACCTAGATCTTTCAAACGATTATGTCCTCCAGTCCGTAAAAAAAAAAAAAGTTAGATTGGATGTTAGAGAATACTTGAGACAAGATCTGTCGGAGGCAAATGGACCGCCTACACGGCACCCATGACCCGACTCACTTGGCAAATACCCCAAAGGTAGATTAAAGGCTCATAAAGAAAAGAATGCTTAAGATCCAAGTTTCTTCAAGAAGGGTGCCTGAATACTGATCAAGGGGTTTTCATCCATAGAACTAAAGATATCTCTCTCTTCCTTTGTGGGTTTGGGTTTGAGAAAGACTTGCCTAGTATGGGCCAACAGGCCTGCTGCAGTGTTCCTCCATTCTTATGTTTCTATGTTCAAACGTGAGTACTTTATATTCTCCAGACTCTCACAGAGTAGAGCCAACCTTCGGGGATCCTGAGTCATCTACTGTAGCGCGAGCGCCGTGGGTTAGTTTCATTGGATCAGAGATTTTGAGAGTTAAGAGCCTCATACCAGCGAGATTTGCGGACCCTAAACACCAGCAATGCATCCCTGACTCCTGCTGCGCCCACACATCTGGTAATCCATACGCGATTCGTGTCAGTTGGGACGGTAACAGATGAGTTTAAGTTTGAGATGACTCGCGCAGTCAAGCACACGGGACTGAAGACACGGCTTGAACTGAAGTTGTGCTGCACTCCCATGCATAGGACGTCTGTGACGCTTGTAGCTAACTCCTACACCACATGTAACAAGAAAGACACGCCCTGTTCTCCTCATAGGGCTGTCCCCGCAATAGGGCTGTAAACGGGGCCCCTCTTGAACAATGAAGACTCACCGTGTCCTCGTTATACGGCTGCCCCTGTTATAGGGCTCCAAACGGTACCCCATTGTTACAAACTCTGACATTCCTTCGGACACAAGTGATGGGTCATCATCAGGAAAAAGATTCGTGTCAGGATTTCATTCGTAAATAATAATATTAATCCTCATCTAGATGTTGTATAACCTCAATCGGTTGGAAGCTTCCCCATCAGTATAGTACTGCTACTTCTACTCTTACTACTGCTCCTATTATTACTGCTTTTACTTCTACTACTACTGATAATAATAATAATAATAATAACAACAATAATAATTACAATAATATTTAAAGTTTCTTTACCATAACAATACTACTTGATAAACAGATTTCCTGACCACAACAAATATGAAACATTTGCATATGTTTTGTTTATGAATATCAGACTAAAGAGCATTCATTGGCCTGATGAATGCATATGACGACGCTGAATGGTTGGTTAATTCGTTAAGTTGCAAGCCATTCTGTTGCATAGGTGCCATCAAAGCTGCATTTCACCAGTACATCACCAAGCATGAATACTATGATCTCTCAGAAAGAGATTAAAATGAACTCTCAAAGAATATGTACTGAGATGTAATTCGTTTGGCGTATATACACTTCTGTTCTTAGTGATTATACAACTAGGGAAAATATACTCTACAGAATATACTCAATAGTACTGGAGGATGAACATCTTTTTCAGATATTCCGAGATGTTAAAGGTATATTCGCAAGATGTTAAAGAAATATTTGCTGTTTCTGGGGTTGCACAGTTGCATGATGCAGACTAGATAAAGATATGATGCAGAATAGATAAAATATGATGCAAACTAGATAAGGATACACTGATGACTAGATAAAGATGCAATGTACATTATATTACATATATGATGCAGAATGAATAAACAAATAATCCATAATAGATTCAAATATGACTTTGAGAATACGAAGAAGACTGAGTGGATAAAGCGTCGGTCTGGAGTTTTCTGACTCTCTGATCACGGGTTCTAACCCCACCCGTGGTATTTTTTTTTTTTTTAATAGAAAGAACTTATTCTGTGGGGAGGGAAGGGAACGTGTCACGATCCTCATCCATACAGAATATAAACAAAAATGTCTGCGACCATCACTAACATAAAATCATATAGTTCAGACGACCAGAGACAAAAATATAAACGGCGCTCCTCATATGCACACCATATGTTCTGAAAAGAAAGAGAAAATTATATATTGAAATCGGAAATAAAAAAAAAATCACATGATGCGAGTTTTATCCGTACAGAGGTCGCTCACAGAGTTTCTCTTTACAGTGTGATGCGGTTGAAAGTGCATCCAAAATCGAGTAAGGGCCATAAAGGTCTGTCCAGGCGCTATTCAGCTTTCAGTTTACTTTTTCAGACACAGTTTCCAAAATTTCATCTTTATAGAGGAGCTCTGCAAGAGAACTTGATAAATTAATTTAAAGTTTATATCAACCGATTACCATTAACACCTGTGAAGAAAGAAAAATGAATGCGTTAATTCCTTTGAAATTTACGCTGTCTACATTATTATTATTATTATTATTATTATTATTATTATTAGTAGTAGTAGTAGTAGTAGTAGTAGTAGTAGTAGTAGTAGTAGTAGTAGTAGTAGTAGTAGTAGTTGTTGTTGTTGTTGTTGTTGTTGTATTGTTGCTGTTGTTGCTTTTTTATTATTAACACATCGGCCGTTTCCTACCAAAGCATTGTGGCCCGAAAAAGAAAAATTTCCTCATCATTCAGTCTATCACTGTCTTGCCAGAGGCGCGCTTACACTACAGTTATAAAACTGCAACATTAACACCCCTCCTTCAGAGTGCAGACACTGTACTTCCCATCTCCAGGACTCAAGTCCGGCCCGCCACACTCCAACAGCACGTCAAGTCCTAAAAACCATTTGTCTCCATTCGCTCCTATCTAACATGCTCACGCATTCTTGCTGGAAGTCCAAGCCCCTCGCACACAAAACTTCCTTTACCCCCTCCCTCCAACCTATCTTAGGCAGTCCTCTACCCCGCCTTCCCTCCACTACAGATTTATATACTCTCGAAGTCATTCTATTTTGCTCCATCCTCTCTACATGTCCGAACCAGCTCAACAACCCTTCCTCAGCCCTCTGGATAATAGTTGTTATTGTTCTTAATACATTCACAGAAAGCACTAACCCTCTGGAGTCATATAGCTCCTGGAACAATGAAGATAATCAGGCTTGATTCATGGAAGGATTAAGTAGCTCTGTTTCTCTGGATTAAGAGCCCTTCAACAGCGTCAAGGGCCCCCCCAAGATACTTTAATGAGTCCAGCCACTTCAAATGGAAGGTGCCTTGATGCTGTAGATGAGCTCTTGATCCAAGAATTGAAAGACACCTTTCCCAACCCTCTGGTGGTGTATGACCCCAACGTATTTAGCGATTCCGTATAAATATATTAATTATAGTATATTAAGATATTACTAATTTATATATATATATATATATATATATATATATATATATATATATATATATATATATATATATATATATATATATACATATATTAACTGAAGCAGATGTATTCATAACTCTTCGGTAAAGTTAGGTAATTATTACGCACATAATTAGTAATGCATTCAGCGAGCATAATTTCATTCCAGCCTCTAGGTGACTTTTCGATTAATAAGTCAAACTGCATTTATGATGAGTTATTGTCAGAGTCAACACGACATATATAGATTATTATGATTATCACATTATTGAGGCGTGCCCTGGCCTGGCCTCACTTTGCACAACAGATCTGTAGGCATCATATTATATTTATATAACGACGAATGTTTGCATTTTAATGTGTATATGTAGATCAGTGTATGTTTGTATATCATTTCGCATTTGCATATTAGTGTTTGGTTCTTACGACGCCTGGAAGCAATAAGAACTGCTTCATAAAAACGAAAGAGGGATTTAAACAGGAGAGAGAACATAATAGAAATTACAAAGCCATGGTATTGTCATATTTTTTCTTCTTAATGGACCCCGTGGGTAAGCGCCTCAATCTTTCTGATTTCTTTGATGCTCTAGCATTTTTTTAACCCTTCTTTCGCTCTTGTATTAATGTATTTTTGTATTTCGTTTTGTTTATGAATATCAGTGACTTCTCGGCTTTTGCGAGACTAACGTCAGTGCGCGGGCATCTGTCAGTGAATATTTTCAGCTGCCAACACTACGTTAAAGATTATCAGTATGAATCTTTTACAGCCGTAAGACTAGATGGGACTGTTGTAACAAGCTATTGGTCTGATAAGTGATGATTAATGGTTTTGTTGTTAACGTCGTACAAGGCTGAGTGTTGACTCATTTTAGTAATGAAAAGACACTCAGAGCAGAACAATCTTAAATTAGGCTAATGTTTCGCTGGAGAAGAATTTTATTCATTGAGAAAAATGATGTGATCGTGATCTCCTTGAGCGATATGCTGAAATTAAATGATTAAGCTCTCCTTGAGAGAAACGCTGTGACCAGTGAATAACTAGATCTTACTGAGACAATATCTTAATAAACACCTGCTGTTCTAAGTGTCATTGTATCACACATAAATGTGTTAATCTTTCATTCTGATGCGCCGTTATAAAACACCTTGATCTTTCTCTACAAAAATTACTTGGCATGGAATATCAAAGGCTCCTGTGTATATATTTTAGAGCTGGTTTATACTTTGCTTCTTCTTCTTGATTCGCCGGTACTCTACCGGCCCGGGACTTTTCCAGATGGTGACCCGGAGGTACAAGTACCTCCTCAACTTCTAGGACCAACTGTCCCCAGGGCTAGCCCAATTCTCCGCCCTCACGGGGCTCGTAGGGAGAAGCTAGGACTCTGGTCTGCCATCTTCCCCCCCCCCCCCAGGGGGGATCGTGGGAAGGGCAGTCTGGTGAGCTGCAGGTGGTAGGAAGCTCTGGCTCTCGCACATTCCCCGCCCTAGGAGGGCTCGTGGGAATGGTGTCTCCCTCTTTTATACTTTGTTATTTTATTATTATTATTAAAGATTAGCCGGTATTCTCCCGGCCCGGGCCTTGTCCAAGTGGTGGCCCGGCCTTGGCTCCCTCTTTAGGGAGTGTCTGAGACCTAAGTCTCCCATGGGAGGAGGCACAAGTACCTCCTCATCTTTGGGACTAACTGTCCCCAGGCCTAGCCACAAGCTAGGCCTCTCTGGTCTGCCATCCCCGCCCCAAGGGGGCTAATGGGAATGACAGTCTTATGAGCTAAAGGCTCGAGCTCAGGCACCTACCCTACCCTAGAAGGGTTAGGCATGGTGTCGATGTTTATACTTTGCCATAGGTTTTGACAATGTATAAGAAAGCCATTAGCATTATCCAGTTTTTAGACTGACTATATAATATTGATTTCAGCAGGATGTTTATATGTATATTAAACTGTGTGGGACCTAGAACACCATCCTGAAGATTTTGTTGTAAATCCTAAATTTCATACCTCAAGAAATATAAATTTAACGTAAAGGATACAAATATGTATTCATTCTTTTTTATTCAAAGTTCATAGGGATTAATAAAAAAAAGTGCTTTAAGATTTTGCACTCTGGAGTTTCTTGATGGAAAAAAAAAACAGCTATGAACAATAAAGTAGCATTCAAGAGTGAAAATAATGACGAATCTTTTGTGTGAACAAAGAAAATGTTTTGTGTGTGATAAAACAAATGGTTGACTTGTCAAAAAAAAGTAAATGTGCATTTTTGCATGGAAAATTTCTCATAGATCCCTAAAGCTTTAAAAATGGACAGTTAGTTCAATAGCCTTAATATGCATATGACACCTATTCTCTGGACGGTAGTAAAAAGATGTTCAGCGTAAAAAAAAAAAAATCAAAATGATTATAGGACGAAAAAAAATCTGTTGGAAAAGAATTATCGAAGAGAGAGGTTGCTAGATGCGTTCATATAAGTCTTTTTTCGAATAACTGTAGATAATCAGTCAAAATGAATATTGATATAAACTTTAGTAATAAAGGAAAACACGTGAGCAAACGCTAGGGCATATTTATTAGAAAACGTTTCTGTCCTGGGACCTTGAAGGGCTCGAAGTCCCAGGACCGAAATGTTTTATAATAAATATATCCTAATTTTTGCTCACGTGTCTCTCTAAACCAAAATAAATATTCTCTAATAACAGCAGTGACTGTTGAATATAGCAGCCACCAGGTATATTCAACATGCAAGTCACGGTATTAAAAGTCATTTAACGGCGTCTACTTTGTTACAGAGAATATCTCATTGTATATGAAGAGCAATACAGTGTTATCTAAGCTTATCCCAAGGATGTTCACACTCGACAATTTTATATATTTCAAAATAATATGCATACAAGAAAATACTTTCTCGAATGACAATAAAATGTATACACACTCTGGTTTCCTCGTGGTTTCTTTGATTTATGGATTGCATACGAATAGAGAGAGAGAGAGAGAGAGAGAGAGAGAGCGAGTGAGGGGGGTAAATATTCAATGAGAAAGATTAAATTTTTCAAAGAGAAAGTTGGTAAATAATGAAAGAGAAAGTTGGTAAGTACTTACACAGATAAAACATGAGACAGAGTAAACAATGTAAACCCTAGACTGATTACGTCTCAAAACAGAAATGATTTTTGGCACCAACTCACTCTTGAATTCTGGGAAAGGCTTGACCGCCGCGTAGTGTGCATGCATGAGTGCATGAGCCCAGAGGAGGGTACGAACACAATTGTTTTTCTAGCACCATGTTTGCTGGTCTTGGCTGTGTTCCTGCTCTGGCTCACCATCCCACGTCTTAAAGTCAGGAAGGTGACTGAGTGACACGGCGGCGTTTTGTCCATCAGGAAACAAGAGTGTCTATGACATAAGAACATAAAAATGGAGGAACACTGCAGCAGGCCTACTGGCCCAAATTAGGCAGGTCCTTCTCTGAACCAATTATTCACACCCACTCACGTGTCCAACCATTTCCCAAAGCTAAAGAATTATCTTCCATACCACAGATGATGATTCGTTAAGGCTTAACGATTCTCAACGTTTCCTCCATCATTAACCCCCTCAGCTTGATGTATTTCTCCATTTACCTCCTGACTCCCGTACAAAAAATTTATCGTCATCATAAAGGGACAGAAAAACAAGAGTCAGAAAAAAACTCAATTATTCAGGTTCTGCACAAAAATAGCACACAAATATTTACCCCTCGCCATGTAACGTTTTACTCCCAAGGGGTAAATTTACCCTGGGTGAGAATCACTGCGTTAAGGTGTTAACACTTGATTTTTACCGTAGCTGTATTCTAATACGTAAAAAAGGGGGAGGATCACCACGTAGAAATGGCTAAAGATAACTTGTACCTTGTAGTGTAGATAAATGGTACAGATAACGGACAAACTGATAAATTAGACATGTGTACAGCACTTGCACATGTGTCTCATTTGTACCTTTCTATTCTTGATAATAAGAAACGTTATATTTAGATCAAAATGGTGACGATAATCCGATATCCAGAAACAATATCTAATCTCCTTTAATTAAAATATCACCTTAGCTGCCAAGAACTAGCAATGTTAAAAGAGTTTTTCCACTTGTGTTCCATAACTCTGTTGCCTTAGTTGTACCTGGAATAAATTGCAGAGTTGAAGTTTGTAGCTAAGTTTTTCTTGATTTCTTGAAAGTTTGTGTGAGGTCTGGCAGACTGTATTTCCTCAGAATCATCTGGTTTTAGCTGTCTTTTTCTCCGTAAGTCGAGAGAGAGAGAGACAGAAGAGCGGAGAGAGAAGAGTCATACGCAAGAGGAAAAGTAGTAGAGACTAGAGAGTAAAAATAAGGAATATGATGAGAGGGGGAAAGAAGAGAGGAGATAGGAAGAGGGAAGAGTGAGATAGGGTAGAGGAAGAGAGAAGATTGGAAGATGGTGTAAAGGATGTGGGTGTAAAAGTGAAGCGGGGTGAGAACTTTACTGAAGAGTAAATGAAGGAAAAGGAAGAGTTGGAAGATGAAGAGAATCAAGAAAGAGAAAGAAGAGTGGGATGATAAACAGAACAAGGAGGACGAGAGGCAAAAATTAATGGTAATGACAAAGAGAAAAAGGGGAGAGACTGATAAGAAGCTTGGATAGATGGAGAAGAAATTTTCTTGTGTGGATCCTTTTTCTTGGTTCATCATTCTGGCAATCCATAAGACAACTAATACACCCACAAGACGGGCAGTCACTAGCGGCTTCACACTGTATGGTATCAGGTCACTTTCTGCAGTGTGAAACCGTGTAGTGCTTGATTACAGGCCAAGTGTCGTTCTCTGTAGAGCATTATTACAGAGCAAGTGTTACTCTAAGTAGAACTCTTTATTAAGTCATGCCTCAGAGCGTCTGGATTAATCAGATATACTTTAGGGATTAAGATGAAAGGGACTCTAAGAGGAGGGTCTTGATTTACGATTGATCTTTGCTTCACAAAGTTGTCAGGTAGCGTACGTTGTGCTCGAGGGATCGTCTGGCGTTCTTAGGATCGTTTCATTTTCTTAGGAAAATTTGATGGTTTTTAGGATTGTTTGGCGTTCTTGGGATCGTTTTGTTCTTATAAACATTTTGTGTTCTTAGGAAAGATTAGTGGTTTTTGGGATTGGATGGTGCTTTTAGGAACGTTTGGTGTTTTTAGGAATGTTTGGTGTTTTTGGGAACGTTTGGTGTTTTTGGTAACGTTTGGTGTTTTTGGTAACGTTTGGTGTTTTTGGGAACGTTTGGTGTTTTTAGGAACGTTTGGTATTTTGGGGAACGTTTGGTGTTTTTGGGAACGTTTGGTGTTTTTAGGAACGTTTGGTATTTTTAGGAACGTTTGGTGTTTTTAGGAATGTTTGGTGTTTTTTGGGAACTTTTGGTGTTTTTGGGAACATATATAATTTATTAAAGTTACATATTTCCTAGGGATAAGGTATTGTAACATGATTCAGCTAAGGGACAAATTGTGTCCAACACTACACGCGCAGAAAACGTCAGCATAATTTAAATAAAGGACCGAAGTTTGTATTTTATATTAGGTTGAGGTACGATAAAGCTCTTGGAGCAGGGGAGAGAGTGGACCTAGTTGCGATTAGCGAAGAAGCGGGACCAGGAGCTATGAATCGACCCTTGCAACCACAAATAGGTGAGTACACATACACACACACACACACAGTGCAGAAGCTGGAGGATCAGGCGCGTATAACAGGGAGGGCACTGCAATGGATCGGAGAATACCTGACAGGGAGACAACAACGAGTCATGGTACGTGATGAGGTATCACAGTGGGCGCCTGTGACGAGCGGGGTCCACAGGGGTCAGTCCTAGGACCAGTGCTATTTTTGATATATGTGAATGACATGATGGAAGGGATAGACTGTGAAGTATCGCTGTCTGCAGATGATGTGAACTTGATGAGAAGAATTTAATCGGACGAGGGCCAGACAGAACTACAATGGGATCTGGACAGGCTGCAGGCCTGGTCCAGAAACTGGCTCCTGGAGTTCAACCCCACCAAGTGAAAGTCATGATGATTGGGGGAGAGCAAAGAAGACTGAGGACGGAGTACAGTCTAGGGGGCCAGAGGCTACAAACGTCACTCAAGGGAAAGGGGTGAGTATAACACCGGGCACATTTGAGGCGTACATCAATCAAATAACTGCTGCAGCATACGGGCGCCTAGCAAACTTAAGAATAGCATTTCGACATCTCAATAAGGAATTGTTCGGGTCGCTGTACACCGTGTACATTAGGCCTATATTGGAGTATGCAGCACCAGTTTGGAGCCCACACCTAGCCAAGCACGTCAGGAAATTAGAGAAAGTGCAAAGGTTTGCAACAAGACTAGTCCCAGAGATAAGGGGCATGTCCTACGTGGAAAGGTAAAGTGAAATCGACCTGACAGCACTGGTGGACAGGGGAGATAGGGTAGATATGATAACGACATATAAAATGGTGAGAGGAAACGACAAGGTGGACAAAGACAGAATGTTCCATAGATGGGACACAGCAACAAAGGGTCACAGTTGGAAGGTGAAGACCCAGATGAATCACAGGGATGTCAGTCACAGTCACAGAATTGTCAGGAAGTGGAAGAGTCTTACCTTTAAGAAGTGGAATAGTCATAGCTTTAAGAAAAGGTATGATAAAGCTCATAGAGCAGGAAGAGTGACCAAGTAGCGATCAGTGAAGAGGCAGGGCCAGGAACTGTGACTCGACCCCTGCAACCACAACTAGGAGAGTACTCACACAAACACACACACGAATTCACCGTGGCTAAACCTAAACTTAAACATACAAAAATAAGTTATATTTACTTAAGAAGAATGTATGCAAGTCGTATAAAGTTATCTGGGATACAAAACTGTGTTCTGACATTACATCACAGTGCTACTGACAAAGTCAAAGCAGTTTATGCCTGGCTCTGAGTACGTTGGACTTTCCAAAGTTATCTCTGATGTACCTCCTGCGCTGGTCTTGCCTCTGCTCAGGAATAATTATGGATATTAGCTGCAACAGTCGCCTGTCTCTGAGGATATGTTTGATAATTGCTTCTCTGTCTCCAGCACTCCAGAATCTGTGACTGCTGCAAGACGAGCTGCTTTGATTATTATTATTATTATTATTATTATTATTATTATTATTATTATTATTATTATTATTATTATTATTAATTTTAATATTGTTATTGATATTATTGTTATTACAGTAAGTTAATTCCAATTCTTTGAATCAAGAGCTTTTCAGTACCATCCTCCCTTGAAGAGAAGACCAGATATTCCTCCCCTTGTGCAAACGAGACGTCGCGTGGGATGGAGTCTGGGTGAGCCCGGCAGGAGGTAATACACACAACACCTGCATGACGCGACGACCAGCCATGCCATGTCGTGGTGGCTGTGATTGAATAACATTATACCACAGGTGCAAAATAAGGGGTAATTCATTAGATGTTTCACTCATTAAATACTTTATCAGTCCAATGAAGAGTTAAGTGAGCATGGATCAAAGTAAGCTTGGATCAAGAGCTTGATATACCAGCCTCAAGGCACCCATCTCCCCTTCCCTTCCGAAGGGCCCGTAGCTCGTGAGCTAACAGCACGGACACTACAATATACATCGCTTAGAAAGCTTGCTAGTCAACAACCACTTCGCTTAAGACAACCGTAGTCAAAAGTATTTAGGCATTTCTAATTGTCATGCTATTATTTATGCAATAAGAGAGAGTAGAGTAGTAAAATGCGATGCTTCATTTATCCTCTTATGCGATTCTTTTTCCATCTTCTTAAATTGGCTAGACAAATGCATGGGTTATTAGCGTAGAGTTATTAGCATTATTGAGTGGTAGGGTTATTAGTGTTACTGAGTGGTAGGGTTATTAGTGTTATTGAGTGGTAGGGTTATTAGCGTTATTGAGTTGCAGGGTTATTAGCGTTATTGAGTGGTAGGGTTATTAGCGTTATTGAGTTGCAGGGTTATTAGTGTTACTGAGTGGTAGGGTTATTAGTGTTATTGAGTGGTAGGGTTATTAGCGTTAGTGAATGGTAGGGTTATTAGCATTATTGAGTGGTAGGGTTATTAGTGTTACTGAGTGGTAGGGTTATTAGTGTTATTGAGTGGTAGGGTTATTAGCGTTATTGAGTTGCAGGGTTATTAGTGTTACTGAGTGGTAGGGTTAATAGTGTTATTGAGTGGTAGGGTTATTAGTGTTATTGAGTGGTAGGGTTATTAGCGTTATTGAGTTGCAGGGTTATTAGTGTTACTGAGTGGTAGGGTTATTAGTGTTATTGAGTGGTAGGGTTATTAGCGTTAGTGAATGGTAGGGTTATTAGCATTATCGAGTGGTAGGGTTATTAGTGTTATTGAGTGGTAGGGTTATTAGTGTTACTCAGTGGTAGGGTTATTAGTGTTAGTGAGTGGTAGGGTTATTAGTGTTACTGAGTGGTAGGGTTATTAGTGTTATTGAGTGGTAGGGTTATTAGTGTTACTGAGTGGTAGGGTTATTAGTGTTACTGAGTGGTAGGGTTATTAGTGTTACTGAGTAGTAGGGTTATTAGTGTTACTGAGTGGTAGGGTTATTAGTGTTACTGAGTGGTAAGGTTATTAGTGTTACTGAGTGGTAGGGTTATTAGTGTTACTGAGTGGTACGGTTATTAGTGTTATTCAGTGGTAGGGTTATTAGTGTTATTGAGTGGTAGGGTTATTAGTGTTATTGAGTGATAGGGTTATTAGTGTTACTGAGTGGTAGGGTTATTAGTGTTACTGAGTGGTAGGGTTATTAGTGTTACTGAGTGGTAGGGTTATTAGTGTTATTGAGTGGTAGGGTTATTAGTGTTACTGAGTGGTAGGGTTATTAGTGTTATTGAGTGGTAGGGTTATTAGTGTTATTGAGTGGTAGGGTTATTAGTGTTACTGAGTGGTAGGGTTATTAGTGTTACTGAGTGGTAGGGTTATTAGTGTTATTGAGTGGTAGGGTTATTAGTGTTATTGAGTGGTAGGGTTATTAGTGTTACTGAGTGTTAGGGTTATTAGTGTTATTGAGTGGTAGGGTTATTAGTGTTATTGAGTGGTAGGGTTATTAGTGTTACTGAGTGTTAGGGTTACTAGTGTTATTGAGTGGTAGGGTTATTAGTGTTATTGAGTGTTAGGGTTATTAGTGTTATTGAGTGGTAGGGTTATTAGTGTTATTGAGTGGTAGGGTTATTAGTGTTACTGAGTGTTAGGGTTATTAGTGTTATTGAGTGGTAGGGTTATTAGTGTTATTGAGTGGTAGGGTTATTAGTGTTATTGAGTGGTAAGGTTATTAGTTTTACTGAGTGGTAGGGTTATTAGTGTTATTGAGTGGTAGGGTTATTAGTGTTATTGAGTGGTAAGGTTATTAGTTTTACTGAGTGGTAGGGTTATTAGTGTTATTGAGTGGTAGGGTTATTAGTGTTATTGAGTGGTAGAGTTATTAGTGTTATTGAGTGGTAGAGTTATTAGTGTTACTGAGTGGTAGGGTTATTAGTGTTACTGAGTGGTAGGGTTATTAGTGTTATTGAGTGGTAGGGTTATTAGTGTTATTGAGTGGTAGGGTTATTAGTGTTATTGAGTGGTAGGGTTATTAGTGTTATTGAGTGGTAGGGTTATTAGTGTTATTGAGTGGTAGGGTTATTAGTGTTATTGAGTGGTAGGGTTATTAGTGTTACTAAGTGGTAGGGTTATTAGTGTTACTGAGTGGTAGGGTTATTAGTGTTATTGAGTGGTAGGGTTATTAGTGTTATTGAGTGGTAGGGTTATTAGTGTTACTGAGTGGTAGGGTTATTAGTGTTACTGAGTGGTAGGGTTATTAGTGTTATTGAGTGGTAGGGTTATTAGTGTTATTGAGTGGTAGGTTTATTAGTGTTACGGAGTGGTAGGGTTATTAGTGTTACTGAGTGGTAGGGTTATTAGTGTTACTGAGTGGTAGGGTTATTAGTGTTATTGAGTGGTAGGGTTATTAGTGTTACTGAGTGGTAAGGTTATTAGTGTTACTGAGTGGTAGGGTTATTAGTGTTACTGAGTGGTAGGGTTATTAGTGTTACTGAGTGGTAGGGTTATTAGTGTTATTGAGTGGTAGGGTTATTAGTGTTATTGAGTGGTAGGGTTATTAGTGTTACTGAGTGGTAGGGTTATTAGTGTTATTGAGTGGTAGGGTTATTAGTGTTATTGAGTGGTAGGGTTATTAGTGTTACTGAGTGGTAGGGTTATTAGTGTTACTGAGTGGTAGGGTTATTAGTGTTATTGAGTGGTAGGGTTATTAGTGTTATTGAGTGGTAGGGTTATTAGTGTTATTGAGTGGTAGGGTTATTAGTGTTACTGAGTGTTAGGGTTATTAGTGTTATTGAGTGGTAGGGTTATTAGTGTTATTGAGTGGTAGGGTTATTAGTGTTATTGAGTGGTAAGGTTATTAGTTTTACTGAGTGGTAGGGTTATTAGTGTTATTGAGTGGTAGGGTTATTAGTGTTATTGAGTGGTAAGGTTATTAGGTTTACTGAGTGGTAGGGTTATTAGTGTTATTGAGTGGTAGGCTTATTAGTGTTATTGAGTGGTAGAGTTATTAGTGTTATTGAGTGGTAGAGTTATTAGTGTTACTGAGTGGTAGGGTTATTAGTGTTACTGAGTGGTAGGGTTATTAGTGTTATTGAGTGGTAGGGTTATTAGTGTTATTGAGTGGTAGGGTTATTAGTGTTATTGAGTGGTAGGGTTATTAGTGTTACTGAGTGTTAGGGTTATTAGTGTTATTGAGTGGTAGGGTTATTAGTGTTATTGAGTGGTAGGGTTATTAGTGTTATTGAGTGGTAAGGTTATTAGTTTTACTGAGTGGTAGGGTTATTAGTGTTATTGAGTGGTAGGGTTATTAGTGTTATTGAGTGGTAAGGTTATTAGTTTTACTGAGTGGTACTGTTATTAGTGTTATTGAGTGGTAGGCTTATTAGTGTTATTGAGTGGTAGAGTTATTAGTGTTATTGAGTGGTAGAGTTATTAGTGTTACTGAGTGGTAGGGTTATTAGTGTTACTGAGTGGTAGGGTTATTAGTGTTATTGAGTGGTAGGGTTATTAGTGTTATTGAGTGGTAGGGTTATTAGTGTTATTGAGTGGTAGGGTTATTAGTGTTATTGAGTGGTAGGGTTATTAGTGTTATTGAGTGGTAGGGTTATTAGTGTTATTGAGTGGTAGGGTTATTAGTGTTACTAAGTGGTAGGGTTATTAGTGTTACTGAGTGGTAGGGTTATTAGTGTTATTGAGTGGTAGGGTTATTAGTGTTATTGAGTGGTAGGGTTATTAGTGTTACTGAGTGGTAGGGTTATTAGTGTTACTGAGTGGTAGGGTTATTAGTGTTATTGAGTGGTAGGGTTATTAGTGTTATTGAGTGGTAGGGTTATTAGTGTTACGGAGTGGTAGGGTTATTAGTGTTACTAAGTGGTAGGGTTATTAGTGTTATTGAGTGGTAGGGTTATTAGTGTTATTGAGTGGTAGGGTTATTAGTGTTATTGAGTGGTAGGGTTATTAGTGTTACTGAGTGGTAGGGTTATTAGTGTTACTGAGTGGTAGGGTTATTAGTGTTATTGAGTGGTAGGGTTATTAGTGTTATTGAGTGGTAGGGTTATTAGTGTTACTGAGTGGTAGGGTTATTAGTGTTATTGAGTGGTAGGGTTATTAGTGTTATTGAGTGGTAGGGTTATTAGTGTTATTGAGTGGTAGGGTTATTAGTGTTACTGAGTGGTAGGGTTATTAGTGTTATTGAGTGGTAGGGTTATTAGTGTTATTGAGTGGTAGGGTTATTAGTGTTATTGAGTGGTAAGGTTATTAGTTTTACTTAGTGGTAGGGTTATTAGTGTTATTGAGTGGTAAGGTTATTAGTTTTACTGAGTGGTAGGGTTATTAGTGTTATTGAGTGGTAGGGTTATTAGTGTTACTGAGTGGTAGGGTTATTAGTGTTACTGAGTGGTAGGGTTATTAGTGTTACTGAGTGGTAGGGTTATTAGTGTTATTGAGTGGTAGGGTTATTACTGTTATTGAGTGGTAGGGTTATTAGTGTTACTGAGTGGTAGGGTTATTAGTGTTATTGAGTGGTAGGGTTATTAGTGTTATTGAGTGGTAGGGTTATTAGTGTTACTCAGTGGTAGGGTTATTAGTGTTATTGAGTGGTAGGGTTATTAGTGTTACTGAGTGGTAGGGTTATTAGTGTTATTGAGTGGTAGGGTTATTAGTGTTATTGAGTGGTAAGGTTATTAGTTTTACTGAGTGGTAGGGTTATTAGTGTTACTGAGTGGTAGGGTTATTAGTATTATTGAGTGGTAAGGTTATTAGTTTTACTGAGTGGTAAAGTTTTTAGTGATATTGAGTGGTAGGGACTGGATCATACGAGGACCTGCCAAGTATGATCCAGTGGGCATGCTGTAGTTATCATTCATTCTTATAGTTGTAATGTTGATATGTTATACAATTTTTCTGTTATGACTTACAATGCCACAGGGTATAAGTTCATCTGGAAACATACCTTGGACGTGTTTGTAAGGAACTAGACAGTTGTAGAGGAAAACATTGAAACGATGCGGTAGTATTGTAACACTGTACTCAGAGGATAGTTGAGGAAACAGCTGGCGGCAGGTAATACGCGCCACACGCGAATATTTGACAGCTTCTGTTGGGTTCTGTGTTGACTTTTTTTCCAGGGCTGAAGCAGTAGTGTGGGATCAAAGCTCGCTAAATTTACACAAGACTCAGTGTTGCAGAGAAGAGCTAGGTGTGTGTGTGTGTGTGTGTGTGTGTGTGTGTGTGTGTGTGTGTGTGTGTGTGTGTGTGTGTGTGTGTGTGTGTGTGTGTGTGTGTGTGTGTGTGTGTGTGTGTGTGTGTGTGTGTGTGTGCTCACCTAATTGTGGTTGCAGGGGTCGAGACTCAGCTCCTGGCCCCGCCTATTCACTGAGCGCTACTAGGTCCTCTCTATCCCTGCTCCATGAGCGTCATCATACCCCATCTTAAAGCTATGTATGGTTCGTGCCTCCACTAACTCACTTGCTAGACTATTCCACTTCCTGACTACTACATGACTGATCAAATATTTCCTAATATCCCTTTGACGCATCTGAGTCTTCAACTTCTAATTGTGACGACCCCTTGTTTCTGTGTCCCCTCTCTGGAACATCCTGTCTCTGTCCACCTTGTCTATTTCACGCAGTATTTTGTATGTCTTTATTATGTCTTCCCTAACCCTCCTGTCCTCCAGTGTCGTCAGGCCGATTTCCCTTAACATTTCTTCATAGGACATTCCCCTGAGCTCTGTAACTAACCTTGTCGCAAACCTTTGCACTTTCTTTAATTTCTTGACGTGCTTGATCAAGTGCGGGTTCCAAACAAGTGATGCATACTCCAGTATGGGCCTGGCGTACACGGTGTACAGTGTCTTGAACGATTCCTTACTTAGGTATCGGAATGCTGTTCTCAGGTTTGCCAGGCGCCCATATGCTGCAACAGTTATCTGGTTGATGTGTGCTTCCGGAGACATGCTCGGTGTTATACTCACTCCAAGATCTTTCTCCTTGAGCGAGGTTTGCAGTCTGTGTGTATGTGTATGTATGTGTGTGTGTGTGTACTCACCTATTTGTACTCACCTATTTGTGTTTGCAGGGGTCGAGTCCTAGCTCCTGGCCCCGCCTCTTCACCGGTTGCTACTAGGCCCTCTCTCTCCCCGCTCCATGAGCTTTATCAAACCTCGTCTTAAAACTGTGTATGGTTCCTGCCTCCACTACGTCATTTTCTAGGCTATTCCACTGCCTTACAACTCTATGACTGAAGAAATACTTCCTACTATCTCTCTGACTCATTTGTGTCTTCAACTTCCAATTGTGGCCTCTTGTTTCTGTGTCCCCTCCCTGGAACATCCTGTCTTTGTCCACCTTGTCTATTCCACGCAGTATTTTATATGTCGTTATCATGTCTCCCCTGACCCTCCTGTCCTCCAGTGTCGTCAGGCCGATTTCCCTTAATCTTTCTTCATAGGACATTCCCCTTAGCTCTGGAACTAACCTTGTCGCAAACCTTTGTACTTTCTATAGTTTCTTGACGTGCTTTATCAAGTGCGGGTTCCAAACAGGTGCTGCATACTCCAGTATGGGCCTGACATACACGGTGTACAGTGTCTTGAATGATTCCTTACTAAGGTATCGGAATGCTGTTCTCAGGTTTGCCAGGCGCCCATATGCTGCAGCAGTTATCTGATTGATGTGTGCTTCCGGAGACATGCTCGGTGTTATACTCACCCCAAGATCTTTCTCCTTGAGTGAGGTTTGCAGTCTTTGGCCACCTAGCCTATACTCTGTCTGTGGTCTTCTGTGCCCTTCCCCTATCTTCATGACTTTGCATTTGGCAGGATTAAATTCGAGAAGCCATTTGCTGGACCAGGTGTCCAGTCTGTCCAGGTCTCTTTGAAGTCCTGCCTGGTCCTCATCAGATTTAATTCTCCTCATTAACTTCACATCATCTGCAAACAGGGACACTTCTGAGTCTAACCCTTCCGTCATGTCGTTCACATATACCAAAAATAGCACTGGTCCTAGGACCGACCCCTGTGGGACCCCGCTCGTCACAGGTGCCCACTGTGATACATCATTACGTACCATGACTCGTTGTTGCCTCCCTGTCAGGTATTCTCTGATCCATTGCAGTGCCCTTCCTGTTATATGCGCCTGATGCTCTAGCTTCTGCACTAATCTCTTGTGAGGAACTGTGTCAAAGGCCTTCTTGCAGTCCAAGAAGATGCGTGTGTGTGTGTGTGTGTGTGTGTGTGTGTGTGTGTGTGTGTGTGTGTGTGTGTGTGTGTGTGTGTGTGTGTGTGTGTGTGTGTGTGTGTGTGTGTGTGTGTGTGTGTGTGTGTGTGTGTGTGTGTGTGTGTGTGTGTGTGTGTGTGTGTGTATTCATGTGATTGCAGAGTATACGCCCTTAAAGTGAAGTGAGTGCCTTGATACTGGTGGAAGGTTCATGATCCAAGTAACCGGAAAATTCCTTCCTAGCATTAACCCTGATTGTCTCCAATTCCCCAAGCACTAAGTAACCTTCTACGGGTTCAGCTCTTCCCCATAAATACAATATGGGATAACGCCAAATCCACATCTGGGAACTCTGTGCGACGCTATGCCGAGACTCTCGACTTCAAACATGATAAAGTATGTTATGATTTGTCAGGCTCAGGCACCCCCTTTTAAATAAGAGATTAGGGTTTACTATACTGTATATGCAATGAGATATACACCATTTGGGGCATATGCTTTGCCGGAATATGTAATTTATTTGTTTGGTTACGGTTATCTGAGATATTGCCGACAAATTAGTAACTAAGAAGAAAAGACAGCATCTCGAACACAACCGAGATAATGTGCGTTAGTCTAGGGCAAGCGAGAACAATCATCGATAAAGCATTTAACTTATCGACTTTAACGATATATGTAAGATGATCCAGACGACTTTTACCAGTGAACTGTCGATCCAGACGAAGCTTGATTTGAGTACGGAGTAAAAACACTTCGGGTAAACACCTTGTAAACATCAGGTTCCCAGTGTTTTGAGATTCTAATGGCGCACTCATGGGAAATTTCTTGGAAGATGGTAGGACCATCATTAGAAAATACAACAGAAATTGAACGTCGTCGATTCCGTGAGACCATTAGATGAAAACTGCATAGAAAAAACTGGCCCGAGTTTTGAGGCTTCTCCGAAAAGACGTACCTCACACATTCCAATTTCCGGCGTCGCAGTTGTTGCTAACTTTGGCTATGAACCTCATCGTCCACAGTCTACCAACCAGATTAATCCATGATAGAGGCAATAAATACTGTTAGTATTTATTCTGACCACGTTTCACTATGCGTTGGTTATAAAATAATATATAATAAGCATAAAACATATCACGATTAATATATATTATGCCTATAATATACAACATATATGCATAATACGAGTCTACTTCTTACACACTTTGATTTTTTATATATGCCTGTTGTCTATCTGTGGTTATCCACACACACACACACACAGTTAGTTAGTTACCATTTTGTCCTAGGCACATGTCGATTAGACACTAGGCCTGTTGTATGTGTGTGTGTGTATGCGTGTGTGTGTGTGTGCGTGTGTGTGTGTGTGTGTGTGTGTGTGTGTGTGTGTGTGTGTGTGTGTGTGTGTGTGTGTGTGTGTGTGTGTGTGTGTACTCACCTATTTGTACTCACCTATTTGTGGTTGCAGGGGTCGAGTCCTAGCTCCTGGCCCCGCCTCTTCACCGGTTGCTACTAGGCCCTCTCTCTCCCCGCTCCATGAGCTTTATCAAACCTCGTCTTAAAACTGTGTATGGTTCCTGCCCCCACTACGTCATTTTCTAGGCTATTCCACTGCCTTACAACTCTATGACTGAAGAAATACTTCCTACTATCTCTCTGACTCATTTGTGTCTTCAACTTCCAATTGTGGCCTCTTGTTTCTGTGTCCCCTCCCTGGAACATCCTGTCTTTGTCCACCTTGTCTATTCCACGCAGTATTTTATATGTCGTTATCATGTCTCCCCTGACCCTCCTGTCCTCCAGTGTCGTCAGGCCGATTTCCCTTAATCTTTCTTCATAGGACATTCCCCTTAGCTCTGGAACTAACCTTGTCGCAAACCTTTGTACTTTCTCTAGTTTCTTGACGTGCTTTACCAAGTGCGGGTTCCAAACAGGTGCTGCATACTCCAGTATGGGCCTGACATACACGGTGTACAGTGTCTTGAATGATTCCTTACTAAGGTATCGGAATGCGTTCTCAGGTTTGCCAGGCGCCCATATGCTGCAGCAGTTATCTGATTGATGTGTGCTTCCGGAGACATGCTCGGTGTTATACTCACCCCAAGATCTTTCTCCTTGAGTGAGGTTTGCAGTCTTTGGCCACCTAGCCTATACTCTGTCTGTGGTCTTCTGTGCCCTTTCCCTATCTTCATGACTTTGCATTTGGCAGGATTAAATTCGAGAAGCCATTTGCTGTGTGTGTGTGTGTGTGTGTGAGTGTGTGTGTGTGTGTGTGTGTGTGAGTGTGTGTGTGTGTGTAAGAGTGTGTGTGAGTGTGTGAGTGAGTGTGTGTGTGAGAGAGTGTGAGTGTGTGAGTGTGTGTGAGCGTGTGTGAGAGTGTGTGAGAGTGTGTGTGAGAGTGTGTGAGAGTGTGTGAGAGTGTGTGAGAGTGTGTGAGAGTGTGTGAGAGTGTGAGTGTCTGTGAGTGTGAGTGTGTGTGAGTGTGTGTGAGTGTGTGTGAGTGTGTGTGAGTGAGTGTGAGCGTGTGTGAGTGTGTGTGAGCGTGTGAGCGAGTGTGTGAGTGTGTGTAGCGACCAGTGAAGTGGGGGGGGGCAGAAGCTATGACTAGACCCCTGCAACCACAAATAGGCGAGTACACACACACACACACACACACACACTATGAATGTCGTGGATAATTTAAAGGTTGTACATATTCATAAGCTATAATCTCGGGTGAAGTACCTGGTAATTAGTTTTATCAGCGTAGCATCAGTTCCTCGTTATATTGATTATTGTCCTTTCTTATATGAGAGAGTGATCAGTGGTGTTCCTCCACACACCCAGGTCAATCATGGAACACTGGGCCAGTAGTGTTTCTTCTCACACACAGGTCAATCATGGAACACTGGGCCAGTAGTGTCTCCACACACCCAGGTCAATCATGGAGCACTGGGCCAGTAGTGTTCCTCTACACACCCAGGTCAATCATGGAACACTGGGCCAGTAGTGTTTCTTCTCACACACAGGTCAATCATGGAACACTGGGCTAGTAGTGTTCCTCCACACACCCAGGTAAATCATGGAACACTGGGTCAGTAGTGTCTCCACACACCCAGGTCAATCAAGGAACACTGGACCAGTAGTGTCTCCACACACCCAGGTCAATCAAGGAACACTGGACCAGTAGTGTCTCCACACACCCAGGTCAATCAAGGAACACTGGACCAGTAGTGTCTCCACACACCCAGGTCAATCAAGGAACACTGGACCAGTAGTGTCTCCACACACCCAGGTCAATCAAGGAACATTGGACCAGTAGTGTCTCCACACACCCAGGTCAATCAAGGAACATTGGACCAGTAATGTCTCCACACACTCAGGTTCAAGTTCTTTATTATTCAGCTTATTAGAACCGCAGTTATTTTCTTTCCCCAGGAAATAAACCCTGTGTGTGTCCATATTATACTGCATCTTCCATTTTCCTGACCATATCAATTTATTGGATCAAGAGCCCTTCACCAACATCAAAACACTCAGTTATGGAAAACTGGAGGAAATAATAACTAGGACTGAATGTTCTACAAACTCTAATCACACAATAGAGCGGAAAATTATTGTGAAGGACCTGGGTGTGGTAATGTCTGAAGACCTCACCTTCAAGGACCACAACGACGCCAAACGGATAGGATGGATAATGAGAATATTGAAGACAAGAGATGCTAAGCCATTGATGATCCTTTTTAAATCACTTATTCTCTCTAGGCTGGAATACTGCTGTACATTAACATCCCCATTCAAGGCAGGTGAAATTGCAGATCTAGAGAATGTTCAGAGAACCTTTACTGCACGTATAAGTTCCATCAAACACCTTAACTACTGGGAATGCATGGAAGCACTTGACTTGTACTCACTGGAGCGCTGGCGAGATATATCATAATCTACATCTGTGTGCGTGTGTAGGTGTGTGTGTGTGTGTGTGTAGGTGTGTGTGTGTGTAGGCGTGTGTGTGTGTGTAGGTGTGTGTGTGTGTGTAGGTGTGTGTGTGTGTAGGTGTGTGTGTGTGTAGGTGTGTGTGTGTGTAGGTGTGTGTGTGTGTAGGCGTGTGTGTGTGTGTAGGTGTGTGTGTGTGTAGGTGTGTGTGTGTGTAGGTGTGTGTGTGTGTAGGTGTGTGTGTGTGTGTGTGTGTGTGTGTGTGTGTGTACTCACCTATATGTGGTTGCAGGGGTCGAGTCATAGCTCCTAACCCCGCCTCTTCACTTGTTGATACTAATTCACTCTCTCCCTGCTCCATGATATTTGTCATACCTCTTCTTAAAGCTATTTATGGAACTTGCTTCCACTACT
>NC_091344.1:7331232-7341232 GCF_038502225.1 Cherax quadricarinatus | reverse complement strand
TCATTATGCATGTAATAAGCACACAAGAAATTACACCATATCTTATCGTAACAAAAAACTCGATGCACACATACCATTTTCCTTTAAATCTTATCAAGAACGAGAGTATTGGCCTGGTTTCCGTACGCTGACCCACCACAGTGCAAACCAGACGCGATTCCCTGACGTCAGAAACCTGTTATCGTCTTCCCTGGCTCCCGCGAGATCCCCAGCCATATTCATCTCTTCCATCCTCCACGGGAAAAAAAAACAGCGTTTGGTTTTCAACGATTTGTGCCACAGACGTACGCTTAAAGCAGCTCTCAGACATCGAAATGAGCAGTAAAGACAAGTTTTCTCCTTATTTTGGATAGATGATGATATTTTACTATGTTTTTAAGCTTATTACGGGATGTCGCTTACATTGTCAGATCTCATCCTCTAGTTTATGTAATTAGGTTAGTAGTGGGTGATTTTAAGTAAATAAAGTTTAATTAATAATAATAATAAAGGCTAATAATTATAAACGTTAATTAATAATAATAATAATAATAATAATAATAATAATAATAATAATAATAATAATAATAATAATCTTTATGTCTACAAGTACATGATTAAGTTTAGTGTATAGCCTAAGTCTACCGAGATTCAATATTACTGGACTATCATCTTTGATAAGAACGTGCAGAAGCTAAAGTACAATAAGAACTCTTGAAAAGAATGTCCCATGTAGAGGCCAGATTTAAATGCGGCACCATTACCTGTCTTTGGATTATCTGAAGTTGTTTAGAAGCATGAAGGAGTGATAGAAAATGTATTTATCATTTGCCTTCATTCTCAGGAGCGTGAGTCTAGACGCGAGGGCTCAAGGATGATTTTGAAGCGACTTAATGTTAAATGACGACCTTTCAGCTTGATGTATTCTCGGAACAAATAATTTATTTGAAAAATGTGGATGAAAATTTAGGCGAAAGGGCTTTCGTGGAGGTTAGGAGCATTTTGAAAAAAATAATTTGATAAGAGAGTGCCACGTGGTTTAGAGTGCTTTGCTAACAGCCAAAACGCCTGGGTTCAGTCTCTGCTGGGGTGAGACAGTTAGTCTCCTTACACCCAACTACCCCCAATTTTCCCCTATCAGTAAACAGGTACCAGGGTGGTAATTGACTTTTGTAAGTCGCATCCTGAAGAAGAAAGAGGACTTTAATGGAAATATGCCATGGTGGCTTTCTTGCGTCATTCTGGGTTACTAACCTTCCAGCTTAGTAACCCAGGATAAGGTCTGTTTTTCATTATCATTCTCCAGTCGAATTTATTGGACACTAAAATTCTTCTTCATCTAGGGACTCGGAAATACATTGCCGAAATAAAGTGCATATCACATTTTACATTAATATATTATAATCATAGGAAAGCGCTAACCCAGTAGGGTTTGAGTCGAAAAAGATAAACTCCAGCAATGGAATTATCTTGGGTAACGCAGGAGTGGATTCATCTGTAAAAAGCCTGCATTTGTGGTCACTGTGGTGGCCCGTGCTAACCTCCCTATGGTGTATAGAAATATACGTAGTAGGATGAATCTTATTAGAGCCAACCGATCCAGTGGGTAACGCATTGGCCTGTGAGTTTTAGGACTCACTCACCATGGATTCAAACCCCACCTGTGATTATCAACTTATTATATTCCTGAAGAAACGGAAACCCCGTAAAGTTAAACTAAATAATTTATAACTTGATAATACAGGATGCGAAAATTATTTAGGAGTCATAGTAAGCAGAAATATGAAGCCAAGACAGTAGTTCCCAATCGTGTTCAATGAGGCCAACAGCTGGGAAATTTGTGGTAATCGGGTTTGATCCGAGGAAATAAAAGGTAGTCCTCCACCATGAAGGGTTAGGAACGTGTCAAAAGAATTAAAAAATATATATTCTTCTATCCGCCTTTCAGTGGGTGAGGCAACCGGGTAGGATGTCACGGAGGTGAGACAATTATAGCTCTAGCGTGGAGAGAAGTATAGCCTCGTCAGCCTCTTATATATCCAGAAAACGTTGGAGAGAGGGGATGAAAACAAATGAGAAGTTCCTGAAAGCTCTTTCAGTTCGTGAAGCTGCCAAGTCTTCACGCCTGCTGAGGTGTTTACATGCGTGACGTCACCAGCCTGACGCCATGATAAGCAAGGAGAGAGTGATGTTGCCCGGGTGGCCGCCTCTCACTCTTGCTGGGTAATACAGGCAAGCTTGAGCCTGATATATATTTAAATTCATCGGTAAACTTGCATGGGTCATTCAGCGCAGGGAAGAGGGGAAGCTACATCCTCCAGTTGCTGAGAGCAGGGTAAATGCGACACTCTCTGAAAAAGGCAGAACCTGAGAAGGAAACTGGTGGATCAAGTAGAGCACCTTCTCACAACTAAAACATTATAGTTCTATCCTAGTATGGGGAGAGACGTGGGCAGGTTTTTTTTTTTTTTACTCTTGTGCCCCTGTACTCCTAGCAGTAAAAAGGTACCTGGGTGCTTGCCAACTGTTGTTGGCCGCATCCTATGGGGCGGTATTAAATCTTCGCTAAGGCTTGGTTTTCAAATGAGCTGAGGTCATTTCAGCCGTGTAAATTCAACGGTGAAAAAGAAAAAAGATAGATTGCTACAGAAGGACTGGCATAAAGAGAAAGAAGAACAATGCTAAAAGAAGAAGCTAGCAAGTATAAAGAGGGAAAAGGTGATCTAACTAGATTTAAGGATTTAGAATACGCGAGATAAAGGAAATATAGGAGATGTGACCGATTTAGATAAGATTAATAGGATTTAGAAAAAACAAGGATTATTTAGAAGAGATGGGAAGCTGCGAAGAGATTTGGTCTATTAGATAGGATCTAGAAACCATGCAAAAGGCTTAGAAGCACTGAAGAGCGTCCAGAAAAGATGGGTGTAATAAAGTAGACTCAGGAGGACATTTAAGAGCTATAAAGGTTTTATAAAGACTTGGGAGGATTTAAACGAGCCAGTGAGAATTAAACACAATTTGGGAAGTTACTGAACCCCTGGGAAAAAATAACAAAACTAATCCGCAATTTGGGTTGTAGAAAAGAAGAATATCACATATACAGATATTTGGATCAAGCAGGAGGCATTGTAGGCATTTAGGAGCATGATAAAATGCTGACGATGATATGTTAGATCCTGGAAACTGTAGAAGACCCGTTAGAGAAAACTTATAGTGGCTAAAAGGATGTATTATAGCTGGGAGGATGTATAGTAGCTAGAAAGATGTATTATAGCTGGGAGGATGTATAGTGGCTAAAAAGATGTATTATAGCTGGGAGGATGCATAGTGGCTAGAAAGATGTATTATAGCTGGGGGATATATAGTGGCTAGAAGGATGTATAATAGCTGGGAGGATGTATAGTGGCTAGAAAGATGTATTATAGCTGGGAGGATGTATAGTGGCTAAAAAGATGTATTATAGTGGTTAGAAAGGTCAAAAATGCAAAAATGCTCCTATATTAGTCAATACAGGAAAAGATATTACAGGAAAAAAAAATAACGTGAAAATAATACTACAGAGGTCGATAGAGGTCAAAAGTTTGCTGCAGAGAAACTCACTAAAGGTCAGTATGCTGCTACAAAGGTCTATAGACATAATAATGCCACTACAGAGGTCAACAGATCAATATGCAACGGAAGTCAAAAAGCAGCAACAGAGGTCAAACAGACATAAATATACTACAACAGGGAAGCCCAGTAAAGATGAAAATCTTATTCCATAAACTAAGTTTTATAACCTAAAGTAAGATAACAAATGCCAACCAGTAATGTCTCCTTCAAAATATAATACCACGACCGAGAATAACTTTTAACACATATTCTGATAATGGACATCATGGGAGAAATATATGAAGAAAAAGTAATATATTTTTTCAGATTCAGTGAGCACAAAGGTTTCTGACCTGGTCAGTACTAGTACTTTGGCCAGAGTTGGGATATAATTTTAATTTTCACTTCCTGAATTACTGGCAGAGAATTCAGTGGGGAAAACTTTGGAAAAGAGGGATCGTAAAAAGAGTATCAGGGGAAAAATTTTCTTCACGAGAGCTCTTTGTTGATTGGAGAGTTCGTCCGCTCTTTTTATCTGATCAAATCTGATTATCTCTCCTTTCCCAAGTGCTGTGTGACCCATGCAGGTTTAGCGTTTCTCTAGAAAATTAATAATAATAATGATAACACTATTATAATAATAATAACTATTATTAATTATTATTATAATCATTAATAATTAAAAATAATATTAATAATAATAATAATTATTATTATTATTATTATTATTATTATTATTATTATTATTATTATTATTATTATTATTATTATTATTATTATTATTATTATTATTATTACAAAATGATAATAATAATAATGGAAAACCTTACTTCCTTCATATTAACATTGACAAGTTAAAAATTACACAAAGTGTTTGTTTTATTGTTTTGGCTTGCAGCTACAACTTTGTTGTCAGTATGAGCAACTTGAGGTATATTAAGTCATCGCTCTAGCTTGTTTACAAACACGGTTTTATTTACACAGTTGTGAAAAGAGGGAATGTTTACACGACGTCCAGAATTGTTTACTCACACATGTAGCCAGGAGCATCGTAAACACCGCGTAAGACGAATGGTGTGTGTGTGGGGGGGTGACAAGTTCAGGGCTTGCAAGTACGTGATCACCTGCTGCTTTATCCTGGGGGGGGGGGTTTACAACGCCACCTGTATGTAGATGGCACTTCCTTAATTAATTTATCACAGTTTAAGAACACATAGCCCAATGCGACTCTTCGTTCAGTGGGTACAACGTTAGGCTTACAAGGGAAAGGACCCGGGTGTGATTTCCCCGAAGAGTGGTGACGTATGGTCACCACTCTTCGTATGGTCAAGCCTTCATGTTCTTGTGGTTCATCTATGTTTTTACCTTCCCTCTATGATCCCTTGTCTCTGTGCCTTGTTTTTCAAAGGCTGTTCCTGTCCTTCCTGTTAAATCACTTGATTATCTTATTTGCCTTAGTCAGGTCTCGCTTCAGGGTTAGATTTATTAGTGTCTCCTTAAAGGTCAATCCACTGAGTTCCAAGACTAGTCTTGTTACAAAAATCTCGATTTTTCTCAATTTTCTGCACATGTTTGACCAGATTTCTGTTCTATGTTGGTTCTGCGTACTATCTGAGAGGCATTATTTATCGTGTATAGAGTCTCTGTTAAGGTACGTGCCAGCAGTAACAGCCTGGTTGATCAGACCCTGATCCACCATGAGGCCTGGTCTCAGAACGGGGCACGGGCGCGTTGACCCCCGAAACCCTCCCCAGTTACACTCCAGGTAAGGTCCCTGACAGACTCACTTTACCCACACTACCAGACCAACGATTTAGCAGAGCTACATTTTGTCAACACCTTCAACTTTGAAACGATCAAGTGTGACTACTATCAATGGAGCAACCACACCTTTAACTAGCCACATCACCAAGCTCCCACTAACACAGTATGTCCATAGGACCTCAGAAATAGAACTCACAATCTCACGCGCAAATTTTTATCTTAGAATCATATAAATTCGCGATTTCGATGATGTCTACATAGAAACTTGAAGCCCGGGGGACCATTGAGAGACTCAGTGCAATCCTGCATATCCGATTACTAGCAGAGCAATTTCCCTTAGGAGGATTACTTTGTTTCTTCGGCTCACGAGAAGCTGAGTGTGTATTTGTCAATTTGTTTGTGTGCCTTTGTTAGATGTGTGTTCTTGCCTCGTTCACTTAGTTTCACTTGCCTACTCGAGGTTGCTAGGGTCGATTTACAGCTACTGTCCCTACGTCTTAACTACGAAATATCAGCTTTACTGCTCCCTGACCTTCAATGCCATATCGTACTTACTCTTAAAGCTATGTATGGCGTTTGCCGTAACCACTTCTAAATCTGTCTCTTCTTGCTCCTTCATGTTTTCCTTTGCTGCGTTTTCCTTGATGCGTCTAGTAGTTCTGTGACGTTCTTGTACACTAGTAATAGTCTCTTAATATTTGGTAGAGAAGTAAAGATTACTGCTACTGCAATTTGTATTCCCTCAGTTAAGATTGGAAAATGTAAGTGATGAGTTCTGCTGCACACAGCCACTGTTGAATTATGTAGCAAAACAGCCACTGTTGAATTCTGTAGCAAAACAGCCACTGTTGAATTATGTAGCAAAACAGCCACTGTTGAATTATGTAGCAAAACAGCCACTGTTGAATTATGTAGCAAAACAGCCACTGTTGAATTCTGTAGCAAAACAGCCACTGTTGAATTATGTAGCAAAACAGCCACTGTTGAATTATGTAGCAAAACAGCCACTGTTGAATTATGTAGCAAAACAGCCACTGTTGAATTATGTAGCAAAACAGCCACTGTTGAATTATGTAGCAAAACAGCCACTGTTGAATTATGTAGCAAAACAGCCACTGTTGAATTCTGTAGCAAAACAGCCACTGTTGAATTCTGTAGCAAAATAGCCACTGTTGAATTCTGTAGCAAAACAGCCACTGTTGAATTCTGTAGCAAACAACCACTGTTGAATTCTGTAGCAAAACAGCCACTGTTGAATTCTGTAGCAAACAGCCACTGTTGAATTCTGTAGCAAACAACCACTGTTGAATTCTGTAGCAAAACAGCCACTGTTGAATTCTGTAGCAAAACAGCCACTATTGAATTCTGTAGCAAACAACCACTGTTGAATTCTGTAGCAAACAGCCACTGTTGAATTCTGTAGCAAACAACCACTGTTGAATTCTGTAGCAAAACAGCCACTGTTGAATTCTGTAGCAAAACAGCCACTGTTGAATTCTGTAGCAAACAACCACTGTTGAATTCTGTAGCAAAACAGCCACTGTTGAATTCTGTAGCAAACAACCACTGTTGAATTCTGTAGCAAACAACCACTGTTGAATTCTGTAGCAAACAACCACTGTTGAATTCTGTAGCAAACAACCACTGTTGAATTCTGTAGCAAACAACAACTGTTGAATTCTGTAGCAAACAACCACTGTTGAATTCTGTAGCAAACAACCACTGTTGAACTCTGTAGCAAAACAGCCACTGTTGAATTCTGAAGCAAACAACCACTGCTGAATTCTGTAGCAAACAACCACTTTTGAATTCTGTAGCAAACAACCACTGTTGAATTCTGTAGCAAAACAGCCACTGTTGAATTATGTTGCAAAACAGCCACTGTTGAATTCTGTAGCAAACAACCACTGTTGAATTCTGTAGCAAAACAGCCACTGTTGAATTCTGTAGCAAACAGCCACTGTTGAATTCTGTAGCAAACAACCACTGTTGAATTCTGTAGCAAAACAGCCACTGTTGAATTCTGTAGCAAAACAGCCACTGTTGAATTCTGTAGCAAACAACCACTGTTGAATTCTGTAGCAAAACAGCCACTGTTGAATTCTGTAGCAAACAGCCACTGTTGAATTCTGTAGCAAACAACCACTGTTGAATTCTGTAGCAAAACAGCCACTGTTGAATTCTGTAGCAAAACAGCCACTATTGAATTCTGTAGCAAACAACCACTGTTGAATTCTGTAGCAAACAGCCACTGTTGAATTCTGTAGCAAACAACCACTGTTGAATTCTGTAGCAAAACAGCCACTGTTGAATTCTGTAGCAAAACAGCCACTGTTGAATTCTGTAGCAAACAACCACTGTTGAATTCTGTAGCAAAACAGCCACTGTTGAATTCTGTAGCAAACAACCACTGTTGAATTCTGTAGCAAACAACCACTGTTGAATTCTGTAGCAAACAACCACTGTTGAATTCTGTAGCAAACAACCACTGTTGAATTCTGTAGCAAACAACAACTGTTGAATTCTGTAGCAAACAACCACTGTTGAATTCTGTAGCAAACAACCACTGTTGAACTCTGTAGCAAAACAGCCACTGTTGAATTCTGAAGCAAACAACCACTGCTGAATTCTGTAGCAAACAACCACTTTTGAATTCTGTAGCAAACAACCACTGTTGAATTCTGTAGCAAAACAGCCACTGTTGAATTATGTTGCAAAACAGCCACTGTTGAATTCTGTAGCAAACAACCACTGTTGAATTCTGTAGCAAAACAGCCACTGTTGAATTCTGTAGCAAACAACCACTGTTGAATTCTGTAGCAAACAACCACTGTTGAATTCTGTAGCAAACAACCACTGTTGAATTCTGTAGCAAACAACCACTGTTGAATTATGTAGCAAAACAGCCACTGTTGAATTCTGTAGCAAAACAGCCACTGTTGAATTCTGTAGCAAAACAGCCACTGTTGAATTCTGTAGCAAACAACCACTGTTGAATTATGTAGCAAAACAGCCACTGTTGAATTCTGTAGCAAACAACCACTGTTGAATTCTGTAGCAAACAACCACTGTTGAATTCTGTAGCAAAACAGCCACTGTTGAATTCTGTAGCAAACAACCACTGCTGAATTCTGTAGCAAACAACCACTTTTGAATTCTGTAGCAAACAACCACTGTTGAATTCTGTAGCAAAACAGCTACTGTTGAATTATGTTGCAAAACAGCCACTGTTGAATTCTGTAGCAAACAACCACTGCTGAATTCTGTAGCAAACAACCACTTTTGAATTCTGTAGCAAACAACCACTGTTGAATTCTGTAGCAAAACAGCTACTGTTGAATTATGTTGCAAAACAGCCACTGTTGAATTCTGTAGCAAACAACCACTGTTGAATTCTGTAGCAAAACAGCCACTGTTGAATTCTGTAGCAAACAACCACTGTTGAATTATGTAGCAAAACAGCCACTGTTGAATTCTGTAGCAAACAACCACTGTTGAATTATGTAGCAAAACAGCCACTGTTGAATTCTGTAGCAAACAACCACTGTTGAATTCTGTAGCAAACAACCACTTTTGAATTCTGTAGCAAACAACCACTGTTGAATTCTGTAGCAAAACAGCCACTGTTGAATTCTGTAGCAAACAACCACTGTTGAATTCTGTAGCAAAACAGCCACTGTTGAATTCTGTAGCAAACAGCCACTGTTGAATTCTGTAGCAAACAACCACTGTTGAATTCTGTAGCAAAACAGCCACTGTTGAATTCTTTAGCAAAACAGCCACTATTGAATTCTGTAGCAAACAACCACTGTTGAATTCTGTAGCAAACAGCCACTGTTGAATTCTGTAGCAAACAACCACTGTTGAATTCTGTAGCAAAACAGCCACTGTTGAATTCTGTAGCAAAACAGCCACTGTTGAATTCTGTAGCAAACAACCACTGTTGAATTCTGTAGCAAAACAGCCACTGTTTAATTCTGTAGCAAACAACCACTGTTGAATTCTGTAGCAAACAACCACTGTTGAATTCTGTAGCAAACAACCACTGTTCAATTCTGTAGCAAACAACCACTGTTGAATTCTGTAGCAAACAACAACTGTTGAATTCTGTAGCAAACAACCACTGTTGAATTCTGTAGCAAACAACCACTGTTGAATTCTGTAGCAAAACAGCCACTGTTGAATTCTGTAGCAAACAACCACTGCTGAATTCTGTAGCAAACAACCACTTTTGAATTATGTAGCAAACAACCACTGTTGAATTCTGTAGCAAAACAGCCACTGTTGAATTATGTTGCAAAACAGCCACTGTTGAATTCTGTAGCAAACAACCACTGTTGAATTCTGTAGCAAAACAGTCACTGTTGAATTCTGTAGCAAACAACCACTGTTGAATTCTGTAGCAAACAACCACTGTTGAATTCTGTAGCAAACAACCACTGTTGAATTCTGTAGCAAACAACCACTGTTGAATTCTGTAGCAAAACAGCCACTGTTGAATTCTGTAGCAAACAACCACTGCTGAATTCTGTAGCAAACAACCACTTTTGAATTCTGTAGCAAACAACCACTGTTGAATTCTGTAGCAAAACAGCTACTGTTGAATTATGTTGCAAAACAGCCACTGTTGAATTCTGTAGCAAACAACCACTGTTGAATTCTG
>NC_091344.1:7288732-7326232 GCF_038502225.1 Cherax quadricarinatus | reverse complement strand
GTTTGCCATCATTTTCGAGTTCAAGTGTAAACTTTATTGATGGTTCAACTGCATTGATCTTGTTGAGAAGGGCCTGGATATTGAGACGTCTCGGATAGAAAACCAATATATCATCAACGTATCTTAGCCAGGTAACGGTGTTGGGAATGAGGGTGCTGAATTTCTCTGTCTCCAAGTTTTCCATGAAGAGGTTGGCAAGCACAGCACTGAGCGGGCTGCCCATTGCCATCCCAAAGCATTGTTTGTAACAGTTGTCCTCATACTTGAAGAAGTTGAAATTAACACACAGTTCCACTAGATTGATGAAATCTAGAAGAGGTAAAGGGAGGTCGTGGTTTTCAGTGAGCCTCTGTCTCAGAATGTTGATTGCAGCCTCAGTAGGAACGTTGGTAAAGAGGGCTGTGACATCGAAGGAAGCCATGCTTTTGTTTTTGACATTCAGGTTGAAAATTCGGGAGAGAAGGTCACCTGAGTGTTTGAGGTGGGCTTGACTGATAGTGCCCAGAAGCGCTGAAAGGTATTTGGCAAGGTGGCCGGCTAGTCTGTGTGGTGCACTCCCTATGCCCGAAGTGATAGGCCGTAGTGGGATGCCAGGTTTGTGTGTCTTAGGAAGGCCATACAGGCGTGCTGGTTTCGGTTGACCTGGTAAAAGTTTAAGTAGTTTTTTGCCTTGTTCTGATTTTCGTAAGATGCTACGAGCCTTTTGAAGGAAAGTCTGGGTACTTTGAAGTAGCACTGATTCCGATACAGGCTGGTATGTGTTGGCATCGTTGAGAAGATTTAAGACTTTATTGTTGTAGTCGACAGTGTTGAGTAACACCACACCACCTCCTTTGTCAGCGGTTGTAATGACGATATCATCGTTGTTGGCCAAGTTCCTGAGTGCTTGGATGTATCTTCTGGGAATGACCGGTCTTGAAGGCTCAGTAGCAGCAGCTCTTCTAGATTTCATCAATCTAGTGGAACTGTGTGTTAATTTCAACTTCTTCAAGTAGGAGGACAACTGTTACAAACAATGCTTTGGGATGGCAATGGGCAGCCCGCTCAGTGCTGTGCTTGCCAACCTCTTCATGGAAAACTTGGAGACAGAGAAATTCAGCACCCTCATTCCCAACACCGTTACCTGGCTAAGATACGTTGATGATATATTGGTTTTCTATCCGAGACGTCTCAATATCCAGGCCCTTCTCAGCAAGATCAATGCAGTTGAACCATCAATAAAGTTTACACTTGAACTCGAAAATGATGGCAAACTTCCTTTCCTCGACGTTCTACTGTGCAGATCTCCCGACAGTGACAAACTTCTCTTCAAAGTGTATAGAAAACCTACCAACAAGGACGATCTTATACACTTTTATTCACACTAAGACACTCGTACTAAGAGAGGAGTCCTCATTGGCTTCTTCTTGAGAGCTCTTCGCATCTCCAGCCCTTGTTTTCTAGAAGAAGAATGCACTTACATAACACAAGCCTTTACACGTCTTCAGTTCCCATCTTTCTTCATCCGAGATTGCAGACTCAAGGCACAAGCTATCCTCAACAAACCGCCCATGGAACAGCCCCCTAAGCAGTTCATAGTACTCCCATGTGGTGATGTTGCCACGAATACTCGCCGGGCACTTGCTATGAGTAACATCAACGTTTCCACCATAAACACATCCTCTATCAAAGACCTCACTACGAAACGCAGCCCCACACCTCTAACTTCTACAGCAGGCGTCTACACTATCCCCTGTGGGTTCTGTCCCAAGAAATATGTAGGCGAGACAGGCAGAGATCTTGCAGTCCGCCTGAATGAGCATCGAAATGCCTCTAACAGAGACGATGTAAGGTACGCCTGTGTCCTCCACAGAGACTCCACGGGGCATTTGATGAACTGGAACGAGGCACAACTCGTTCTCACCGAACCAGACCTCAGACGCCGACGGTGCCTAGAAGCCTCACTAATCGCCGTCACAGACACTATAGAACGCAACACTGGAAACTACAAAATTTCAAAAACATTGGCATACATGATACTTAAGCAGCACCAACCCAACAACACAGGAGTCACATGATTTCATCGTCTACCCGTCCTCATCATAGGCAGAGGTTGTTTTGATAAGGACCTGCCTCGCATGGGCCAGTAGGCCTTCTACAGTGTTCCTCCATTCTTATGTTCTTATGACATTCCTCAGGTCACGTGCGTCACATCTCACTCTCCGCCTATATATATAATGTCTTTCTAAATCTGTATGTTAGAAGTGATCAAGGTCCCAGAACCGAAACGTTTTCTAATAAATATGTTATAGTGTTTGTTTACGTGCCTTTCTAAACCAGCTTGTCGGTATTTATTACCAAGGTTTATACCAGAGTATATTCTCCCCAATAAGGATGAATTGATCTTACATTTGTATATTCAAAGTGCCCAGGGCGGGTTTCAAGTATCCATTAAGAGCATGTTTTGTCATGACTGAATATCATGTTTTCACTTCGGTATCATACTCACCCTTAGGTCCTTCTCCCAGAGTCTGTACTCCGCTTTTGCGGTCTTCTTTGTACTCCCCCAAGCTTCATAACTTTGCACTTGGTGGGGTTTAACTCCATGAGCCATTTGTCAGACTAGGCTTGTATCCTGTCCGGATCCCTTCACAGTCTTTCATGGTCCACATCTGACTGTATTCTCCTCACTAGTTTCACGTGTGTGTGTGTGTGTGTGTACTCGCCTAATTGTACTCACCTAATTGTGGTTGCAGGGGTCGAGACTTAGCTCCTGGCCCCGCCTATTCACTGATCGCTACTAGGTCCTCTCTCTCTCTCTCTCCGCTTCCTGAGCTTTGTCATACCTCGTCTTAAAGCTATGTATGGTTCCTGCCTCCACTACGTCATTTGCTAGGCTGTTCCTCTTTCTGACGACTCTATGACTGACGAAATACTTTCTCACATCCCTGTGACTCGTCTGAGTCTTCAGCTTCCAGTTGTGACCCCTTGTTTCTGTGTCCCCTCTCTGGAACATCCTGTGTGTGTGTGTGTGTGTATGTCTGCGTATGTGTGTGTTTCTGAGTAATATGTATTTATGCATATTTATCTACGTCAAACTGTAACTGTGACTACATCTATCAGTAAGAATATCCTAAGACATAATTATAAAGAGAGAAACAGAGAAGAAAGAGGAAGAGGCAGCATTGTAAAATACCATTAAAAAATATTCATGCACCATTTTTATAGACGGTAACAAAATTTGACAGAAATATTCCACCGAAAAAGCATCGAGCACTCACAAATAATCGCCAGATGACTTTCGCTTTTTTTATGATAAAGAAAAAAATATGTATAAGCGTCATGTGTCATGTATGTGTATCATATATGTCAAAATCCAGCTGCGTGGAGTGCAGTGGAAATTTGCCAATAAAGCGACCATGAAGTGAGTGATAACACCATTGAAATATTAAATTGTGATGGGGCTGACTGTCAGGATTAAAGGTACCTTTATGGGATGTAAAAATGGGCGATAAATAAAAACGGAGTGATAGAGCAAACGAGAGAAACAGATAAACAGACAAGCAGAGAGAGTGAGTGAGACAGGGAGGAAAAAAGCAACACCGAAAAAAAAAATATATTTAGAAAGGAAAGGAAAATACAGTTACTAGTTATATAGGTGTGAGGGTCAGCAGTGATCACGATTATTGTTATTTAGTGATGATTGAAGGAAAGGCCTACTGAGTCTCATCTGGTTCTTAATGTTTGTGGATCACTAACTGAAAATATTCCCTCATATTTGATTGCCATGGCTATTTTTTATTAAATTCTATCGACCGCATAAGTGTCATATGGCTTCATTTAATCTCTTTGTTTTTTTTACACCGCTGTATTTGCAGGCCAAGAGTTATTTTCCTACGTTAGCTGATTTCAAATCCCAGTGTTAAGAAAATCGAGACAGACACTGCAAAAAAGACAGTCAAAATAGACCTTAAACAGAGCTGCAAACCCCAGTTAAAATATTTGCATCAATTGTCGTGACAGGGTTCTTTACTCTTCATTAGCTTTGGTGTAGTATCATCCTCCCCTCGTAAGGAACCTACAACAGTTGGCTTTCACTCAGATAACAAGCGTAAGGGAACATGCTTAGCAATCCCACTAATCTCAGCATCGTACCTGAGGTCTCAGTAGTAGGCCGAATGTGCTACCACTTGAACCACGAGCCACTTGTACACCACCAAGCAAGAGTACTTTTATCCCTAAATTAAAATTAACGTAAACTCTCAGAGTATGTACTCTGGGAGATATACAACTCTCAGTATATATACCGTGTCGTTTCTGTCATGACGAGACATACGTTAAGGTATTCGGTTTTGCAAATAGCCTGCTTTTACCTGCACCCTTTAAAAGATCCACCTAACTAATGCTTGAAAACTATAAAAAAAATATTATTGCTGAATATAATTTAACTTTCAGTAAAAGCACAACTTTTCAATATTGTCACAGCAACATAATCAACTTGGTAAAACTGGAGCACACATAAAAACCTAAGAGAATCATTTGGGCCAGACACTTGTAGGTTTAATTCCCTAATTTTCAGATACATTTATACTTTTAAGAAAGAGTATTAATGCAATTATCATGGAATCCGGTCATCCTGACCATATATTCTGCCGTCAGTGTCCTGAATTTTCCACCTGAGAATCTTCGAACATAAGTAATAAGGATATGATTAAAAGGACCTGTGAATGTAGAGTTGATAGAGGTGCAAATCCAGTTAAATTAAATGTGTAATATAGGACATACTAACTTCTGGAGGAAGAGTGGAAATGTGTTGCAGTTTTTGAGATGTATTATAGGCACACCTCTGGCAAGAGGAGTGAGTGAGTGATGATGAAAGTGTTTCTTCTTTCTCGGGTCACTCTGCCTCGGTGGAAAAGGCCAATGTGTTAAAAAAAAATACTAATCAATACTGTGTAGTCGTCCAGTCCTCTTAAACAGGGTGGGCTCCATTAGTAACACTTTAGTAAGTAATGATTAACCGTCTGTTTAGTTAGGTTAAATAAGACATAATCTAAAATAGAAATGTTAATATCAAATTTTTGTCTAGATTTAAAGCACGCAGAAATTGATGTATTGTTGAGTGTGTAAACACGCGTCTTATTTAGAGGATAAACTAACACGTTATCTCTGCTACTGCTTCTCCACTTCCTTCCTTCTCTCTCTTTTTGTCCCATCCCTGTCTTCCTCTCCTATATATACTGGCTTCCTCATCTTCGTGTGTCAGTGTGACTAGTTAATGGTCCAAGTAGGACTGAACCTCGTGCGGGTTATTTGTGTATTGTTCCAGTCACGGTATTGTGCTTTTTTGCTCTTTATATAAATTTTACTTTGTTACGAGGTTGATCGGAAAGCCAGTGGAAGGTTTCAGTCAGAAGAAAACAGACAAGCAGGCATAAATACATAATGAATAGTAAGTCTTTATTTTAGATAATCATTCGCTTTAAAAAAAATTCTAGACTAAGCTCAGTTCTCAGTTCTGCCTTACGTGTCTTTACACCAGGTTTCATGTAAATAACCAAATCCTCCTGGGAATTGGTCGTCATATGACTAAGACCCACGCCAGGAGAAGTTTTCAAATTTCTCTAGAAAAATGAAATCCCACCATCTAGGATTTTCAGATGACACCGTGCTGTACACGACACAATGCACAGTTTCTCGCCAAGCTTCAATTCCACGTATTACTCTGTTCTCGTAGATGACAGTTGTAGAAATACTCACTTAATGTTCGCGCATTGTCTTCCTAAGCTAATATATAAATCAACACTCTGAGATCTTTATCAACGGAAATGGAGCATAAAACAAAGACTAAACTAATTTGATCTAATGCAGTTCAAAGGTTGAAAGACCAGTGGACATATAAACATTATATATATATATATATATATATATATATATATATATATATATATATATATATATATATATATATATATATATATATATATATATATATATATATATATATATATATATATATATATATATATCTTTCTTTCAACGCACCAGCCGTATCCCACCGAGGCAGGGTGGCCCAAAAGGAAAAACGAAAGTTTCTCCTTTTTCATTTAGTAATGTATACAGGAGAAGGGGTTATACATACATATATATATATATATATATATATATATATATATATATATATATATATATATATATATATATATATATATACATATATATATATATATACATATATATATATATGTATATATATATATATATATATATTGTATATATATATGTATATATATATATATATATATATATATATATATATATATATATATATATATATATATATATATATATAATTTACGCAGACGACTTGTTAATATACTTGTCAGCGGCCCCACTTGCGCCACTGACAAGGGAAGAGAGCATAACAAATGAGCCGCAGGAACACAAGGCAATATTTAAGCAGCTTAAGTGATCAGAAAGTGTAATGACCCGGATAGGGAAGTGGTTCGTGTAGACTCCATACACAGCTTTACCAGTAAGTGGAATAAGACCCGCGAAGCCAAGAGTAAAAGTGATCCCCTTTCATGGCAATTTGAGAAGCTGGACCGGGAGCTGCAAGACGATACACGCACAGTGAAGAGACTACACGTAAGAGAGAACATGTCGCAACCCAATTCTTACGGCCTAGGATAATCCCCAAATATTCGTTCAGGGGCAGAGGTGGTGGTAGCCAATGAGATGTGCCAATACCACTGACGTCACAACACACTAAGCATCACACACTAAGCATCACACACTCACCATCTCATACTCAAACAAACACTGAGCGCCGCGCACTGTGAATCACAGAGCGCCACACACTGCATCACACTTCGCACCGTACACTGTACATCACAAAGAGCATCTCACACCATTCATCACACATCCTGTATCACATTGAACGGTGCAGCAAGTAGGCTGTTTCCTCAGGTCAAACAGAGACCTCACGGTGTAGAAATTGACTTGAATGGTATACATCACAAGAAAGACATCGAATAAATGCTGAAAAAAAAAAATCCTATACTCTGACATAAATTTTCCATAATAGTCTTTAACATCCGCTCCTAACTCCTTAAATCACCACCATAAAACACACTCCCATCACCACGACCTACACCTCCAGCCAGACTATTATAACCCCTCTTGTACCACAACAACACCCCCACCCACAACAGTAACACAGACCCCAAATCAAAGTTCCATTACTTCCCCCACAACCTTCTCCACAATATGATGTATCTCACTCCTCTCCTCCCTATTTCCTCGTGATTGTTTCAACACGGATATTTCTGTATGAATTTAGAATAAATTGTTACTTAATCAGCTGAGATGAATCATTCTTTCCTTACAGGCCACATCAAGGGACACATAATACCTCTCAAGAGGGCTATGAAATTATGTATCCTGTGAATACAAGGATAAAACATAATGGACATTGATGACACATGTGGATAAGGAAACAACACAGCCTGTGATACAGACATGTGACACATGTGACTGCAACCTGTGACACAGATATGTGCAGCTGATCATGGCGTGACAGACTTTGGTGTTCGCCAGCTGGTACCACCAGTCATCAGCAGGTCAATGGCCCCATGAACACTACCCAAATCTTATTTTTTATAACTTGTACTCTTATAGAAACATAGCCCTGGTAAAGCACTATCGTATCAAAAAATGCATAACTCGTATACCTTGAATAGCGCTCTCAATGGCCTGAAAAACACTCCCTTTGTGTAATTTATTGCTATTTTAGACATTAAAAATATGCGTGAGAGAGCGATGCCATTAACGTACGATCAATGGCCCTTGAACATTCTCAAGAGCAATTTTGTTTCACTGTTTGGTTTATTAATGACCCATGAATATTCCGCAAGGAATTTATTTTAGGATTTGACCTAGTTAACCAGCGTGTATGTGTTTGATCACCGGTGTTAAAAGATTTGGTGATCACAGTTTAATCAATTATTTTTCGACTGTTGTTGAGAGACTTAGAAACGGGTAATGAAAACTCAAGGTCGGCAGCTCTTTCCTTGGACCATGAAGATCCCCAGTAAAGATCGTTCAACATGCCACATAATGTAGATAAATGAACGGAGAACCGACAAGTTGATAAATTGGACACATGTGTAACACTTGGGTATCTTTACTGTGGAAACGTTTCGCCCCACTGTGACTTCATCAGTCTAATACAAAGAAGAATGGTGAAGATCAGAAGGAGTATGATTACCTCATTTCTTCTGATCATCATTCTTCTTTGTACTGGACTGATGAAGTCACTGTGTGGCGAAACGTTTCCACAATAAAGATACCCAAGTGTTACACATGTGTCTAATTTATCATGCCACATAATGTTGACTCTGGAATGTTAGAAAAGCCGCTGTGACTCGAAGCAAGTTCTCTCAGCGATCTCCTCTCAACTGACAAACAGTATGTGGCATGGTGGGTGATCTCATTATTAGTGAGCCTCGTGGTACAGTGGTAAAGCTGCTAGTGGTTGCTTCTACTTTAACTTGAAGTGCTCCAGTTTCCCGACCACACTCAACAAATTTACTATCGTTCATTGCAGTTATTTTACACGTAAGCGCTCGCTCTTGTACAGACACACACACACACACTTTCACCCTCTCTCTCTCTCTCTCTCTCTCTCTCTCTCTCTCTCTCTCTCTCTCTCTCTCTCTCTCTCTCTCTCTCTCTCTCTCTCTCTCTCTCTCTCTCTTTCTCTCTATCAACCACTGAATAATATTTAAAACCCATCAACTTGAACATCAAAGCTTCTCCTCATCTTCAGACAGACTCTGAAGTTAAATTTTTATTAAGCGATGAAAAAGTTATCTCGAGAAGGTTTGGGTCAAGGATGAACAGAGACTGACTATGTTTCTGTTTTGGATGGCAGGTTTGTGGAGGTATTGTGGGGAACTGAGGGAAGGGAAATCCACAGGAAAGAACGGGATAAGGTGAAGGGTAAGGCAATTTACCGGAGTTTATTGGGGCAGTAAGTTGTGTGTGTGTGTGTGTGTGTGTGTGTGTGTGTGTGTGTGTGTGTGTGTGTGTGTGTGTGTGTGTGTGTGTGTGTGTGTGTGTGTGTGTGTGTGTGTGTGTGTGTGCGTGTGTGTCTAGGCAGGCAGGAGAGATAGTGCCATAGTGTCAAAAGCCATAACATAGATAGGAAGTAAGGTGATGCAAGATCTTCGAGAAGCAACCAGTAAGATGGTGCAACTTACCGGAGGCCACCAGGCTCAGGAAAGATGCATATTTAGCAGATCTTACGAAGGACATAACCTCTTTGCATCTTGGCGTTAGAAGAACCAAGGTCGGCTGGAAATACTGCTATGTGTGGGAGGAAAACATGGACTTCTTTTTCACGGTCTCGTCTGCCACACTGCTGACACACCATAAGTGTATCAGTTCCCCCTCTCGTCTCCTTCGAGGTGGGCGCCTTGATGCTAGTGAAGGGCTCTTGATCCAAAGGAATTGAAGATGCCCTCGCAAACCTGAGTACCTTCGATCGCTTCTCTTCCCTAGGCACTATATGACCCTTACGGGTTTAGCAACTCCCCGATAATATAAAAATATTTAATATACCTATCATTATTTATTATTATTATTATTTTATTATTATTATTATTATTATTATTAATATTCACGTAGGCCATTCATCATCTAGGAACCGGAGATAATTACGTTTGACTTAAAAGGAATATAAAAAAAAAAGTAGGGTAGCTCCAGTTCCTTGGATCGAGAGTTCATACGTAGCATCACGGCATCTCCTTCGGAGGACAAATTTCTTTTACACGTCAAAATTGTCCTCGTCCATCGTTGAGGCGAACTTCAAAAATCTCGAAAGTCATTAATATCGGACGTCGGGAAGACGCGCCTTGAACGTGGTCGCTTGTTTGCGTTTCCTGATGACAACTGTCGTGCGTGTGTTTGAGTCTGAAGGTCGTCTTGTCGTGTATGTGTGTGAGGCTGAAGGTTGTCTTGTCGTGCGTGTGTGAGGCTAAAGGTCGTCTTGTCGTGCGTGTGTGTGAGTCTGAAGGTCGTCTTGTCGTGCATTGAGTCTGAAATCCGATGTGTCGTGCGTGTGTGTGTGTGAGTTTGAAGGTTGTCTTGTCGTGCGTGTGTGAGGCTGAAGGTCGTCTTGTCGTGCGTGTGTATGAGTCTGAAGGTCGTAGCTACTCGGAAGGGCGTTCGTGTAGTTCACGATTTGTGCTGACAACTGTGTTCGTGAGATTTTGTTTTGACACACACACACTCTCTCTCTCTCTCAAACGAGGGCGGAGTGAAAAGAATGACGAAATCCGCAACACTATTCTGGAAGGAAGTAATCGGCATTTTGTAATTATTATTATTATTATTATTATTATTATTATTATTATTATTATTATTATTATTATTATTATTATTATTATTATTATTATTATTATTATTATTATATTCACGTTGAGTGTTATACTATTAGTGGTTATATAGCAGGTTTGCAAGGAGAAGTAATCAGGTTTGACAACAGAAAGGAGAGGAATCTCTTAATCCTTTACCATTATCAAAACAACTCCCCCATCCCCCTGCAATTCCATTAAAGAGTGGAAAATATCGTATTGTTCCCTGGCCGCTGATACATGTCTTCTTCATGTGTCTCCGTGCATGCAAAGTAATATTATCTCTGCTGGATATGAACTACAAGACACTCGAGAGTCCCGGAGTGTTTCAGTTCCCTGACATCTTATACGACCGTCTCACATCAGATACTTACAAAACATATGTTTACATTTTTCTCCTGGGTGCGATTTGAGTCCGACCTCCACTGGTAAGACAGGATTCAAATCACACACACACAAGAGAGAAGGTGAGGGTTCAAACAGGGGTTCAAGATTCGGGTTGTCCTACTGGTGGTGTTCGAACAGAGTTATGTTTTTTTTTTTGCTCCACGTTTTAGGGATTAAAGTTTTAATGGCTGGTGTTTAACAGGTTGTAAACAGCCTTAACGATCTTTTGAGAAGTCGAAAGGTCCTGCTCATAATTTATGTCCTCTGGCCTGTGTTGGTAAGGTTCGAACTGGGGTTCACATTTTGAGTTCACCTGATGGTAGGCCTCGACCACGGGTCCAGAAACGTGACCATGATTCTACATGTGCTACAGTAAGTTTCTTTTTTTACACAGTGTCTTCTACCCATGACGCTGGTCCATTTGATGTGCTCTGTCAGTGCTCTGTATGCTGCTGATGTATAATGAATCCTATCGATGTATATCAATAGGATACATCGATGTATATCCCATGTATATCCTATTGATGTATACTGCTGTTTTGTAATACATACTTTTGTTATACGTTGTACATTGCAGCTTAATGAAGTATACAAGTTATATTATGTATAATGTGATTATATGGTATGTTCTGTTGAATGATGGATATTTTTGTTATTACTTATACAGTTTTGTTACATAAATGTTGTGGCTGCATGATAAATGCTGTACGTGAGTGGACGGTAGTTCTGTGTAAATGTGCTTGCTATTGCACATTGATCTTTCCTTAGCTCGTTGTATGTTCCATTTGCATTTGGCAGAGGTAATTTACACACACACACACACACACACACACACACACACACACACACACACACACGCACAACACAAAGGAGCTGGGAATCGACCCCCTGCAACCACATATAGGTGAGTACACACACACACGCGCGCGCGTGCGCGCTGTCATTTAACACACAAATGAGCCAGAAACCTCGTCATTGTGAGTGCTTGGAACTCATTAACCATGAGGTTAGGAAGTCATTACGCCAGACTAATACGGTGGTCTTGTGAAAGTGTCTGGAGAAAACACTGGCTAAAAAGTGAAGGGACCCAAGGCTCGTGAGTCTCCAGGCTAGTGAGTTAATGAAGATTACAGTTCAAAAAAAAAAACTCGTGAGTAAAAACTAGGATATTGAAAAGAGTCTCGTTTTTTAAGGGGGACTTTCATCACTTTTCCAAAGATGTGGGAGATCGAGGCTCAGAAACAGCGGATAGTTCGGAATGTGGAAATCCTTCGCAAGGAAGTGTGGGGGGTTTAAGCTTGTTTGATGGTGAAGGGTTATTGATCCAAGGAGCTGGAGCTACGCTTTTCCCATTTTGACATCAACCCTGACTGCCTTTTATTCCCCATGCGCATGAATTAAAAATAATACTTTAATAATAATAAAACTTAAAATAATAATAATAATAATAATATTATTATTATTATTATTATTATTATTATTATTATTATTATTATTACTATTATTATTATTATATTTATTATTCACAAAAATTCTAAAAATAATAGTAATAAATAAGTGAAATTACATCTTCTAGTAAGTACTTACGTGGATGATCCAACTATTGGCCGACATGTGTGAGTCTCGCGGAATACCATGACCAGGGTTTCCACTAGCAATTAGACGAACGCATGAATCACAGGGATGTCTGGGCCCTGAACTTTTTCTTCACTCTTTCCTGCTTATTCATTTCTCAAGAAACATACTTCGTTGATGTTCCCTACCCTTACATTCTCCCCTTTACCTTTCGTTTCTTTTTTTATGAGATTTTTTATTCCCACGTCTCCAACCATCATCTCCACGTTCCCACTGTTTCTCATCTCCAAAACTATTCTTCATCTTTTCTCATCTTCACTCATTTCTGACATTTAAATACTCTCTACCCTTTCTTTATGAATCTATTTTTTGAACTTGCCACTATTTCTCTTCATTGTTTGACGTCATTCCTTAATCTGATTTCCTGACTGCTATCCATGTTTTACGTTCGTCTTATCAGCCTTCCATGCTTCCCCTTCCTCCGACATCTATCAATATCACCTGATCACACAACCATAAGCTTCCCTTCCCATTCTATTTCCCAAAACACTTCCATTTTACAGTTACCATCTACCACATACTTATCCCTCATCTGCTACTATCCTAATACTCTTTCTCACAAAGATATGAAAATCCTACCGTCCACCCCTTACCTAAATCTTAAAATTATCTCCACTCCATCTACCTGAGTATTACCCCTATGAGCAACATCCCATCCCATACACAAATAACCCGGACATAGAAGAGAGGAGTGTGACTTTGTAAATGGTCCAAGTAGGACTGAAACGTCATCGCAAGCTCCTCTCTTTTATGTGCGGGTTATTTGTGTATCGTTCCAGTCACGGTATTGTGCCTTTTTTTTTTTTGTTATCCCATCCCATCAGAATTGTAGATGAGAATTCAGTGACTACATGTTAGGATCAATCATTACTAGCGAGCTTAAGGTTTTAATAACAGTTATCTACAACCTATTATTGAACAATATGAGACGAATGAGACAAGAGGCCTAGCCAACAATAGAATATACACAAATAACCCGCACATAGGAGAAAGAAGCGTATGACTATTATTATTATTACTACTACTACAACTACTGCTGCTACTTTTGCCTCGCTTCACCCCTCTTTCTGTTTCTTTTGCCACTACCACTACTCCTCCTACCTACTACTATCAATACTACTTCCATTACTAGCATTATCTCTACCACTATTTCTCCACTTCTCTCTTCCTCTCTTTGTCCCGTCCCTGTGCTTTTCCCCTCCTATTTGTACTGCATCCCTCATCTTCCTGTGTTAGTGTCACTAGTCAATGGTCCAAGTCGGACCGAAACGTCGTCACACCCTTCTTTCTCTTATGTGCGGTAATTTGTATACTGTTCTGGTCACGGTATTGTGCCTTGTCGCTCTTCAACAAGAATATCATACCGAGCTTCGAAAAGATTAAAAAAAACACAGTTCTACAATATATGCCAATATGATATCTGCTACTTAAGATACTGAAAAAGATAAAGAGTGATGAAACACCTGAAGAGAAATGGAATCATAAACGACAACCAATACGGGTTCAGCCAAAGAAAATCTCGTCTCACAAGCCTAGTGGAGTAATGCGACAGAAATCCAGATAAGGCAAGAAAGAGATGGATGGGTGCCTTGTATTTCCCAGACGAAAATAAAGTATTGAGACAAGATTGGTGCATATCGAAACTTTGAAAAAAGACACTTAATGTACACTTCAAGACATTTATTAGAGGAAACGTTTCGCCGCGAGTGGCTTCTTCAGTCCTCTAATAAATATCCCGAACTATGTATGTGTCTTTTTCCACATCTTGTTGGTATCACCATTTTTGATAACAATATGTGTACTTCCAATGACCATCGAGACCTCCGCCAGAGGAACTATACGAACGTACACTGCGCATACAAAACACACCAAACACAAAGTGCACAAAAGCACAGTCACAAAACACAACCATGAACTGACAACACACCTAGTCAGCCACTCAACAAGTGTGACAAACTAGGCGACTACAACTAGGTAACTAGCCAGTTTTTTGCTTACAAGTCGGAGGATGAAGTCTTTGTCATACCTTGCGGGGAATAAACCCACACAGGTTTAAAGCTCTACATTTATAAATAATATTTATGCTATACTGATTTTTTTTTCCTTTTTACAGATGCTAATGTGAATGCATATAACAAATATTTTTCCCATTGGCAGTGATATATTTCTTGCACACGACTTTGTTTTTATTCAAAAACAAAAATTTAAATTTGTATATCTGTTAAAATGACCTCGATCTGTCAAAGTAAGTATATGTAATATATGTAAATATTTTGTAAATATATTTTGGACTGTGAAACAAGCGATATATTAAATAATAATAATAATAATAATTGCATTATTATTATTATTATTATTATTATTATTATTATTATTATTATTATTATTATTATTATTATTATTATTATTATTTATTAAGAAGAACACAAGGACAAATACACTGTAAGGTATGTATGTGTCTTTTACTGTATATATCATATGTGCTAAGAGTTTACTTTTAATACCTATTTTAGTGATTAAATGACAAACATATATATTATTATCTATTATTATTAATAAAAATTGATAATAACATTATATATATGTATATATATATATATATATATATATATATATATATATATATATATATATATATATATATATATATATATATATTTATATAAATATATATGTATATATATATATATATAGGTAGTAGGTTGGTAGACAGCAACCACCCAGGGAAGTACTACCGTCCTGCCAGATGACTGTGAAACAAAAACCTGTAACTGTTTTGCATGATGGTAGGATTGCTGGTTTTCTTTTTCTGTCTCATAAACACGCTAGATAACAGGGATATCTTGCTACTCCTACTTACACTTTGGTCACACTTCACAGACACGCACATGCATATATATATATATACATACATCTAGGTTTTTCTCCTTATTCTAAATAGCTCTTGTTCTTTTTTATTTCTTCTATTGTCCATGGGGAAGTGGAAAAGAATCTTTCCTCCGTAAGCCATGCGTGTCGTATGAGGCGACTAAAATGCCGGGAGCAATGGGCTAGTAACCCCTTCTCCTGTATACATTTACTAAAAAAGAGAAGAAGAAAAACTTTATAAAACTGGGTTGTTTAAATGTGCGTGGATGTAGTGCGGATGACAAGAAACAGATGATTGCTGATGTTATGAATGAAAAGAAGTTGGATGTCCTGGCTCTAAGCGAAACAAAGCTGAAGGGGGTAGGAGAGTTTCAGTGGGGGGAAATAAATGGGATTAAATCTGGAGTATCTGAGAGAGTTAGAGCAAAGGAAGGGGTAGCAGTAATGTTAAATGATCAGTTATGGAAGGAGAAAAGAGAATATGAATGTGTAAATTCGAGAATTATGAGGATTAAAGTAAAGGTTGGATGCGAGAAGTGGGTCATAATAAGCGTGTATGCACCTGGAGAAGAGAGGAATGCAGAGGAGAGAGAGAGATTTTGGGAGATGTTAAGTGAATGTATAGGAGCCTTTGAACCAAGTGAGAGAGTAAATGTGGTAGGGGACCTGAATGCTAAAGTAGGAGAAACTTTTAGAGAGGGTGTGGTAGGTAAGTTTGGGGTGCCAGGTGTAAATGATAATGGGAGCCCTTTGATTGAACTTTGTATAGAAAGGGGTTTAGTTATAGGTAATACATATTTTAAGAAAAAGAGGATAAATAAGTATACACGATATGATGTAGGGCGAAATGACAGTAGTTTGTTGGATTATGTATTAGTAGATAAAAGACTGTTGAGTAGACTTCAGGATGTACATGTTTATCGAGGGGCCACAGATATATCAGATCACTTTCTAGTTGTAGCTACACTGAGAGTAAAAGGTAGATGGGATACAAGGAGAATAGAAGCATCAGGGAAGAGAGAGGTGAAGGTTTATAAACTAAAAGAGGAGGCAGTTAGGGTAAGATATAAACAGCTATTGGAGGATAGATGGGCTAATGAGAGCATAGGCAATGGGGTCGAAGAGGAATGGGGTAAGTTTAAAAATGTAGTGTTAGAGTGTTCAGCAGAAGTTTGTGGTTACAGGAAAGTGGGTGCAGGAGGGAAGAGGGGCGATTGGTGGAATGATGATGTAAAGAGAGTAGTAAGGGAGAAAAAGTTAGCATATGAGAAGTTTTTACAAAGTAGAAGTGATGCAAGGAGGGAAGAGTATATGGAGAAAAAGAGAGAGGTTAAGAGAGTGGTGAAGCAATGTAAAAAGAGAGCAAATGAGAGAGTGGGTGAGCTGTTATCAACAAATTTTGTTGAAAATAAGAAAAAGTTTTGGAGTGAGATTAACAAGTTAAGGAAGCCTAGAGAACAAATGGATTTGTCAGTTAAAAATAGGAGAGGAGAGTTATTAAATGGAGAGTTAGAGGTATTGGGAAGATGGAGGGAATATTTTGAGGAATTGTTAAATGTTGATGAAGATAGGGAAGCTGTGATTTCGTATATAGGGCAAGGAGGAATAACATCTTGTAGGAGTGAGGAAGAGCCAGTTGTGAGTGTGGGGGAAGTTCGTGAGGCAGTAGGTAAAATGAAAGGGGGTAAGGCAGCCGGGATTGATGGGATAAAGATAGAAATGTTAAAAGCAGGTGGGGATATAGTTTTGGAGTGGTTGGTGCAATTATTTAATAAATGTATGGAAGAGGGTAAGGTACCTAGGGATTGGCAGAGAGCATGCATAGTTCCTTTGTATAAAGGCAAAGGGGATAAAAGAGAGTGCAAAAATTATAGGGGGATAAGTCTGTTGAGTGTACCTGGTAAAGTGTATGGTAGAGTTATAATTGAAAGAATTAAGAGTAAGACGGAGAATAGGATAGCAGATGAACAAGGAGGCTTTAGGAAAGGTAGGGGGTGTGTGGACCAGGTGTTTACAGTGAAACATATAAGTGAACAGTATTTAGATAAGGCTAAAGAGGTCTTTGTGGCATTTATGGATTTGGAAAAGGCGTATGACAGGGTGGATAGGGGGGCAATGTGGCAGATGTTGCAAGTGTATGGTGTAGGAGGTAGGTTACTGAAAGCAGTGAAGAGTTTTTACGAGGATAGTGAGGCTCAAGTTAGAGTATGTAGAAAAGAGGGAAATTTTTTCCCAGTAAAAGTAGGCCTTAGACAAGGATGTGTGATGTCACCGTGGTTGTTTAATATATTTATAGATGGGGTTGTAAGAGAAGTAAATGCGAGGGTCTTGGCAAGAGGCGTGGAGTTAAAAGATAAAGAATCACACACAGGGTGGGAGTTGTCACAGCTGCTCTTTGCTGATGACACTGTGCTCTTGGGAGATTCTGAAGAGAAGCTGCAGAGATTGGTGGATGAATTTGGTTGGGTGTGCAAAAGAAGAAAATTAAAGGTGAATACAGGAAAGAGTAAGGTTATGAGGATAACAAAAAGATTAGGTGATGAAAGATTGAATATCAGATTGGAGGAAGAGAGTATGGATGAGGTGAACGTATTCAGATATTTGGGAGTGGACGTGTCAGCGGATGGGTCTATGAAAGATGAGGTGAATCATAGAATTGATGAGGGAAAAAGAGTGAGTGGTGCACTTAGGAGTCTGTGGAGACAGAGAACTTTGTCCTTGGAGGCAAAGAGGGGAATGTATGAGAGTATAGTTTTACCAACGCTCTTATATGGGTGTGAAGCATGGGTGATGAATGTTGCAGCGAGGAGAAGGCTGGAGGCAGTGGAGATGTCATGTCTGAGGGCAATGTGTGGTGTGAATATAATGCAGAGAATTCGTAGTTTGGAAGTTAGGAGGAGGTGCGGGATTACCAAAACTGTTGTCCAGAGGGCTGAGGAAGGGTTGTTGAGGTGGTTCGGACATGAAGAGAGAATGGAGCGAAACAGAATAACTTCAAGAGTGTATCAGTCTGTAGTGGAAGGAAGGCGGGGTAGGGGTCGGCCTAGGAAGGGTTGGAGAGAGGGGGTAAAGGAGGTTTTGTGTGCGAGGGGCTTGGACTTCCAGCAGGCATGCGTGAGCGTGTTTGATAGGAGTGAATGGAGACAAATGGTTTTTAATACTTGACGTGCTGTTGGAGTGTGAGCAAAGTAACATTTATGAAGGGATTCAGGGAAACCGGCAGGCCGGACTTGAGTCCTGGAGATGGGAAGTACAGTGCCTGCACTCTGAAGGAGGGGTGTTAATGTTGCAGTTTAAAAACTGTTGTGTAAAGCACCCTTCTGGCAAGACAGTGATGGAGTGAATGATGGTGAAAGTTTTTCTTTTTCGGGCCACCCTGCCTTGGTGGGAATCGGCCAGTGTGATAATAAAAATATATATATATATATATATATATATATATATATATATATATATATATATATGTCGTGCCGAATATGTAAAACTGGTCAATTAGCAAGAACTCATTTAAAATTAAGTCCTTTCTAAAATTTTCTCTTATACGTTTAAAGATATATTTTTTCATTAATGTTAATGTAAAAAATTTTAATTTTGCACCAAAAAAATCTTAGAAAACTTACCTAACCTTATTATAACAAGAACAATTTATTTTAGCCTAACCCAACTAAATATATTTTAGATTTGTTTACAGTAATTTAATACTAAACAAACGCAGTGAAATATATTTTTTTCGTTTGGTTCGGAATAATTTTGGCGAAATTATTGCATACACAAATTTTAGTTTGTCTTTTATGGCAAGATGAGCGTTGCTATTTAAGCCAAGATAGCAAGTTCTGCCTATTCGGCACGACATATATATATATATATATATATATATATATATATATATATATATATATATATATATATATATATATATATATATATATATATATATATATATATATATATATATATATATATATATATATATATATATATATATATATATATATATATATATATATATATATATATATATATATACATATATATATATATATATATATATATATATATATATATATGTATGTATATACTTTAATCAATATAATAGTGATTAAAGTACGGTGAGAGAAATACGCCTCGTGGTGTTCAATTTTCTGTGACTTTTTTAATGATTTATTAGTGAAGGAAAATAGATTCTTTGAAAACTCAGCAATATAATCATTACGTCGAAAGCTATTTTTATATCTATCATAACAATTGTTATTACAGTTACTATTATTTTTAACAAATATATTTTAGCAATTATTTAACAGAGATAAGAGCTTCATTTATATCAGGAAAACATAATTAGGAAAAGTTAATTGTGCAGGAGGTGAGTGGTGGAGTTCCTCTGGGGAAAATAAATTATGACTTGGATAAGTTAATTGTCTAACGTGAACGGTCTGGAGTTTTGAGACTGATCGCGGGTTCTATCCCCGTCCGTGGTATGTTTATTTTTTTTTCTTCTTGAGAGTCTCTTGTTGCCATTCTAGGTAAGTCACAAGCTTAATGTACGAGATAATGAAGAAGGAATCAGCTTCATCGATGTTTCACTCGCTTAGTTACAGCTTTACTACAGGTATCTCTAAAGCCTTAACTTGGTTATCTCCAGAGATGTATTTAGTTTACTTATTAAGGGTATCTTTTGACCTTTATTACAGGTATCTCTAAAGTCTTAACTTGGTTATCTCCAGAGATGTATTTAATTTGCCTAATTCTTTTTCACAATTATGTAGATGTTTTAGTTAAACATTACTAACTTCTATATTCAAGAACATTATAGGGACAGAATTATTTTTGTGTATATGACACAACACACATGCCTCAAAACTAGTTTTTACTTAGTATTTTGTAATCTCAGAATGAGCAAATCATATCCAAACTTTTGCTTGTAATTATTGCGATTATATGAGTCTTGAATATAATCCTTCAAGGATAAAGCAATAATGAAGAGGAAAAGAAAGACTGATACATACCCAGCGATATATACATTTCTACGTGTTAAAGATTATATATCATATATTTCAACCTACCTGAGGTTGCATTAATTATAATATGTATAATTTATCATCAATATTTTTTATATAATTTGGTGATGTTCGATTAAATTATGTTAAGTTTTATCAAGAAGATAATACAGGCTTAGATTTTGTTTTTCTTTCGTAAAATTATTCATGCTGAGATAGCCAAGTCCCAAAGTTCTATATAAAAGAATGACATAAATGCCCTTCTCCAAGACCATATATTTATAGTATTACTAAATTTTATGCCTAAAGGATTTTTCTTTTTTTTTTTGGCGGAAGAGGGGGGGGGAGGCTGAGGCTTGGTCTTTGATCGAAGTCTTTCATTTTTAGACAATATGAGTTATGAGTTCCAGTATTGTATAAGATGTTCAACTATGGCCCCTCTGGCTTGAGAGGGATCTACATAGGCTTGCTACATTGCTTCTATATTATTACATTCTTGCTTCTACGAATGGTCCCTGCCTCTTCTGTCGTCTTCAGGATTTTTTAAGCTTCACCTATGCCAGTGTGTCTCCATTCTGACGCTTCGGTTTCACATTGTTCCAGAATATGGAGCAAAACTCTTCTCCAGGTTGAGGAACTGACCAACTCAAAACCACTTCGATGGGTGATGGATTAATTACATCGCCTCTGTCTACGCTGCTTCCTCTGCCTGCTCTATATTCGACTGAAGAAGCCTACTACGTAGATGAAACATTTCGGAATAAAGATACCTAAATGTTGCACATGTCTTATCTACTTGTCGGTATTATATACCATTATATTCCCCTCAGGCTTCTTGGATTTTCATCTTACTGTCTTGTTTCACTGTACTGACCCACACCACCGGGAGAGTTGGTCAGCATACACTGGCTACTCTGTGTCTCGGTATTACGAAATCTAAAGTACGGATGTAAAATGTATTATGCCTCATACCACCCAGATTATCTGAAAATTTGAGATGCTGCGCACCATGCTGGTATTTCTCTAGCCATGAATGCTTTCAATTCCTTCTCAATCTCTATCCTCTCGGGGAATTAAGGAATTGGCTCTAAATTTACAATGTTAAGAGTTTGTTTTTTCTTCTACATTTTTTCTCAGTTCCCAGGATAATAATTTCCATTTCATGTTGGCCACTCTCTTTTACTTTCCAGGCCAGATAAGCTTTAGTGAGGTTTTTTTTTTCTTAACAGCGTACACCACTTGCAGTAATCAAGATTCCGAAAACGGCTCTTTTGTTCTGTAAGTCGTTTTCAGGCACAGAACCTGCAATTCCTTGGTATGTTTTTGTTCGGGTAATTGAATAACACATCTCCTATTTCACGAAGACTCTGCTAGTTTACTTATAGAAGATCAATATGAAAAAATACCACAGTGAAAATGGGAAATTAAAACGGAGTGCTATCATGTGCTTACACACACATGTTCCTCTTGATAGCAAGATTATAGTGATAGCAGCATAATGGGAATGATAGCAGCAAGATGGGAATGATAGCAGCAAGATGGGAATGATAGCAGCAAGATGGGAATGATAGCAGCAAGATGGGAATGATAGCAGCAAGATGGGAATGATAGCAGCAAGATGGGAATGATAGTAAGATGGTAGTGATAGCAGCAAGATGGTAGTGACAGCAAGATGGTAATGACAGCAAGATGGTAGTGACAGTAGCAAGATGGTAGTGACAGCAAGATAGTAGTGATAACAGCAAGATGGTAGTGACAGCAAGCTGGTAGTGATAGCAGCAAGATGGTAATGACAGCAAGATAGTAGTGATAGCAACAAAATGATAGTGACAGCAAGATAGTAGTGATAGCAGCAAGATGGTAGTGATAGTAGCAAGATGGAAGTGACAGCAAGATAATAGTGATAACAGCAAGATGGTAGTGACAGCAAGATATCAGTCATAGCAGCAAGATGATAGCGACAGCAAGATAGTAGTGATAGCAGCAAGATGGTAGTGACAGCAAGATAGCAGTCATAGCAGCAAGATGGTATTGACAGCAAGATGGTATTGAAAGCAAGATGGTATTGACAGCAAGATGGTAGTGACAGCAAGATAGCAGTCATAGCAGCAAGATGGTATTGACAACAAGATGGTAGTAACAGCAAGATGGTAGTAACAGCAAGATGGTAATAACAGCAAGATGGTAGTGACAGCAAGATAGCAGTCATAGCAGCAAGATGGTATTGACAGCAAGATGGTAGTAACAGCAAGATGGTAGTAACAGCAAGATGGTAATAACAGCAAGATGGTAGTGACAGCAAGATAGCAGTCATAGCAGAAAGATGGTATTGACAGCAAGATGGTAGCAACAGCAAGATGGTAGTAACAGCAAGATGGTAGTAACAGCAAGATGGTAGTGACAGCAAGATAGCAGTCATAGCAGCAAGATGGTATTGACAGCAAGATGGTATTTACAGCAAGATGGTAGTAACAGCAAGATGATAGTAACAGCAAGATGGTAGTAACAGCAAGATGGTAGTAACAGCAAGATGGTATTGACAGCAAGATGGTAGTAACAGCAAGATGGTAGTAACAGCAAGATGGTAGTAACAGCAAGATGGTAGTGACAGCAAGATAGCAGTCATAGCAGCAAGATGGTATTGACAGCAAGATGGTATTGATAGCAAGATGGTAGTAACATCAAGAGGGTAGTAACAGCAGGATGGTAGTAACAGCAAGATGGTAGTAACAGCAAGATGGTAGTAACAGCAAGATGGTAGTATTAGCAAGATGGTAGTAACAGCAAGATGGTAGTAACAGCAAGATGGTAGTAACAGCAAGATGGTAGTAACAGCAAGATGGTAGTGACAGCAAGATGGTAGTAACAGCAAGATGGTAGTAACAGAAAGATGGTAGTAACAGCAAGATGGTAGTAACAGCAAGATGGCAGTAACAGCAAGATGGTAGTAACAGCAAGACGGTAGTGACAGCAAGATGGTAGTAACAGCAAGATGGTAGTGACAGCAAGATGGTAGTAACAGCAAGATGGTAGTAACAGCAAGATGGTAGTAACAGCAAGATGGTAGTGACAGCAAGATGGTAGTAACAGCAAGATGGTAGTAACAGAAAGATGGTAGCGACAGCAAGATGGTAGTAACAGCAAGATGGTAGTGACAGCAAGATGGTAGTAACAGCAAGATGGTAGTAACAGCAAGATGGTAGTAACAGCCAAATGGTAGTAACAGCAAGATGGTAGTGACAGCAAGATAGTAGTGACAGCAAGATGGTAGTAACAGCAAGATGGTAGTAACAGCAAGATGGTAGTAACAGCAAGATGGTAGTAACATCAAGATGGTAGTAACAGCAAGATGGTAGTGACAGCAAGATGGTAGTAACAGCAAGATGGTATTGACAGCAAGATGGTAGTAACAGCAAGATGGTAGTAACAGCAAGATGGTAGTAACAGCAAGATGGTAGTGACAGCAAGATGGTAGTAACAGCAAGATGGTAGTAACAGCAAGATGGTAGTGACAGCAAGATGGTAGTAACAGCAAGATGGTAGTGACAACAAGATGGTAGAGACAGCAAGATGGTAGTAACAGCAAGATGGTAGTGACAGCAAGATGGTAGTGACACCAAGATGGTAGTAACAGCAAGATGGTAGTAACAGCAAGATGGTAGTAACAGCAAGATGGTAGTGACAGCAAGATGGTAGTAACAGCAAGATGGTAGTAACAGCAAGATGGTAGTGACAGCAAGATGGTAGTAACAGCAAGATGGTAGTGACAACAAGATGGTAGTAACAGCAAGATGGTATTGACAGCAAGATGGTAGTAACAGCAAGATGGTAGTAACAGCAAGATGGTAGTAACAGCAAGATGGTAGTGACAGCAAGATGGTAGTAACAGCAAGATGGTAGTGACAGCAAGATGGTAGTAACAGCAAGATGGTAGTGACAACAAGATGGTAGTGACAGCAAGATGGTAGTAACAGCAAGATGGTAGTAACAGCAAGATGGTAGTGACAGCAAGATGGTAGTAACAGCAAGATGGTATTGACAGCAAGATGGTAGTAACAGCAAGATGGTAGTAACAGCAAGATGGTAGTAACAGCAAGATGGTAGTGACAGCAAGATGGTAGTAACAGCAAGATGGTAGTAACAGCAAGATGGTAGTGACAACAAGATGGTAGTAACAGCAAGATGGTAGTGACAACAAGATGGTAGTGACAGCAAGATGGTAGTAACAGCAAGATGGTAGTGACAGCAAGATGGTAGTGACACCAAGATGGTAGTAACAGCAAGATGGTTGTAACAGCAAGATGGTAGTAACAGCAAGATGGTAGTGACAGCAAGATGGTAGTAACAGCAAGATGGTAGTAACAGCAAGATGGTAGTGACAGCAAGATGGTAGTAACAGCAAGATGGTAGTGACAACAAGATGGTAGTGACAGCAAGATGGTAGTAACAGCAAGATGGTAGAAACAGCAAGATGGTAGTGACACCAAGATGGTAGTAACAGCAAGATGGTAGTAACATCAAGATGGTAGTAACAGCAAGATGGTAGTAACAGCAAGATGGTAGTGACACGAAGATGGTAGTGACAGCAAGATGGTAGTAACAGCAAGATGGTAGTGACAGCAAGATGGTAGTAACAGCAAGATGGTAGTAACAGCAAGATGGTAGTAACAGCAAGATGGTAGTAACAGCAAGATGGTAGTAACAGCAAGATGGTAGTGACAGCAAGATGGTAGTGACAGCAAGATGGTAGTAACAGCAAGATGGTAGTGACAGCAAGATGGTAGTAACAGCAAGATGGTAGTAACAGCAAGATGGTAGTAACAGCAAGATGGTAGTAACAGCAAGATGGTAGTAACAGCAAGATGGTAGTAACAGCAAGATGGTAGTGACAGCAAGATGGTAGTGACAGCAAGATGGTAGTGACAGCAAGATGGTAGTAACAGCAAGATGGTAGTAACAGCAAGATGGTAGTGACAGCAAGATGGTAGTAACAGCAAGATGGTAGTAACAGCAAGATGGTAATAACAGCAAGATGGTAGTAACAGCAAGATGGTAATAACAGCAAGATGGTAGTAACAGCAAGATGGTAATAACAGCAAGATGGTAGTAACAGCAAGATGGTAGTGACAGCAAGATGGTAGTGACAGCAAGATGGTAGTAACAGCAAGATATTAGTAACAGCAAGATGGTAGTAACAGCTGGATGGTAGTAACAGCAAGATGATAGTAACAGCAAGATGGTAGTGACAGCAAGATGGTAGCGACAGCAAGATGGTAGTAACAGCAAGATGGTAGTAACAGCAAGATGGTAGTGACAGCAAGATGGTAGTAGCAGCAAGATGGTAGTGACAGCAAGATGGTAGTGACAGCAAGATGGTAGTAACAGCAAGATATTAGTAACAGCAAGATGGTAGTAACAGCTGGATGGTAGTAACAGCAAGATGGTAGTAACAGCAAGATGGTAGTGACAGCAAGATGGTAGTGTAAGCACAAGAAAGCACTCAGGTTTTATATCCTATTTTTACTTTATTATTTTTTCATATTTGCAGTCACACGTTTTATGATTTCTTGCAGGAGTTCAGTATATGGAGGTTCTCTCTGACTGGAGCCACTATAGCGGAAATAATATTACTGGAAATAATTTTGTCATCCTATTGATATTTCTTATTGTGCTGGATGTATATTCATCAATTTTTAAGAGTTCCATAAGTGTGCTTCAGGCTCCAGATTATTTTTAACTTCCTATATACTTTTATTAAAAAAAAAAATCATTGGTTACTTCTAAAGTAGGAAGTGTGGCAGACGAGTATTTTTTTTTTTTTGAAGGGAGGTGGAAGGGGTCACACGCTTACTCGAATTAAAAATGTGTGGCATATAGAAGGCTAGTGAGGTCGCAGAGTCTGCCACATTCCTACTGGTCTATCAAAAGTCTCTTCTCCTATCGGGAGAGACTCACCCAGGGTTTATGTCTGCTGATTTTCTGTCTGGGCAGCATTGTTGGAACACCACTGTTGGTCCCAACAAGGTTAAGGAGATCACAAGGTACATTCATGGTGGATCATCTCTCCGCACGTCATCTCTACTTATAGTCTCTTCTAATAGTCAACACTGCTTTGACTCGTATACAGTGGAGCCTAGGTGTTTGAACTTAATTGGTTCCTAGGCTTTATCAGCCTCACACTCTGGAGGATGTTGAACTGACTTCCAAAAGTCTCTGAGAGTTAGGTCAATGTCAAAGGCCACTTCAAAGCACTTTTGAAACAGGGCTTCCCTGTAAAGATTTTTCACAACTGAATTTTAAACAGGTCAACATGTTCTGACTCGAGAAAAACATTTAAAGACCGAGTAATTTTTTCTGAACAAAATTCTTCGAGATTCGGTACGTTCGAACACCTAGGTTCCACTCTACACATAGTTTAAAAACAAGTTTTACCTCTGTCATATCATACTGTGACGTTCTTCTGATTGTCTGTCATGTGCAGGATAAGACAAATGATTATTAATAAATCTGAGAGGAGTATGCATTAAGTGAGAAATAAGGGGTTTGATCCAAGGATCTTACATACTATCTTTGATCATAAAAGTAATTTTTTTTCCTGGAATTTTTGTATTTTAGGGTTTTTCTGTTTGTTTATTAAAGAACTCAGGATAACTGGCTAGAAAATCTTGAGTTTTTGATGTTAAGAAACACAGATCCTGCACTTATATGGAAGTACAGTCAACAATGTACTTCCATATAAGTCAACAAAATCTCGAGTGATGGTGACTTTTCTTCTATCTGGATCATGCTACCTTGATGCATTACTACACGAGTGAGTCTCCCGGCATAGCGAGTCTGCCTGCATGATAGGTCCCCCCTGCACGGTGAGCCTCCCTGCATGGTAAGTCTTCTGCATGATGGGTCCCCTGCACGGTGAGCCTCCCTGCATGGTAAGTCTTCTGCATGATAGGTCCCCTGCACGGTGAGCCTCCCTGCATGGTAAGTCTTCTGCATGATGAGTCCCCTGCACGGTGAGCCTCCCTGCATGGTAAGTCTTCTGCATGATAGGTCCCCTGCACGGTGAGCCTCCCTGCATGGTAAGTCTTCTGCATGATGAGTCCTCTGCACGGTGAGCCTCCCTGCATGGTAAGTCTTCTGCATGATGAGTCCCCTGCACGGTGAGCCTCCCTGCATGGTAAGTCTTCTGCATGATGGGTCCCCTGCACGGTGAGCCTCCCTGCATGGTAAGTCTTTTGCATGATAGGTCCCCTGCACGGTGAGCCTCCCTGCATGGTAAGTCTTCTGCATGATGGGTCCCCTGCACGGTGAGCCTCCCTGCATGGTAAGTCTTTTGCATGATAGGTCCCCTGCATGGTGAGCCTCCCTGCATGGTAAGTCTTCTGCATGATAGGTCCCCTTCACGGTGAGCCTCCCTGCATGGTAAGTCTTCTGCATGATGGGTCCCCTGCGTGGTGAGTCTCCCTGCATGGTAAGTCTTCTGCATGATGGGTCCCCTTGCATTTTGGGACACTCTGCCTTGGTTGGTCACGTCTTCTTGGTGGGCCAGTTTGTTCTGTTGGATCACCAAAGAAGACATCGGTGTCAGCCGCAAATCTCAAGGTTATTCTCTTTCTTCTCATCCTGACTGCTTGCTTTGGTGTGCCTCAACTACTGAAAAATATTAGAGAAATAAAGTGAATTGACTAAATAAATTCGTCAGTCCCGGGATGGCTTCAACTTCTTCCTATATATTCTCTGTTCCCTCTCTCTCTCTCTCTCTCTCTGTCTTCAATATATATATATATATATATATATATATATATATATATATATATATATATATATATATATATATATATATATATATATATATATATATATATATATATATATATATATATATATAGCAAATAGAGCCGAACCTTTACATTATGTGTATGTAGATTATGCTATAAATAATGCTTTAAAAAGAAACTGAGGTAGGTTAGTAACCATTAGCTTGTTTATGGACGAACGAATTATGAATAACCTCCTTAGAATTCCTAACAGATGCAAGAACTCCGAATCTAACCCTTGTAGAAACTCGTAATTATAAAAATAAGATAAAAAATATGAAACGCTTCTTAGAGAAGACAACAAGGTCACTAATATACATTTGAACTGACAACTGACATTTGAATGTTTATCATTGACATCTTTCACGGCACATAATCACATCAATTAATTTATCTTACAGTCATGCGTGAGTGCGATATCTTTCTTTCGCAGTCTTAAGTAACATGAGTCTATCTTCGTCTGTACATGCTTCGGACTTTCCCCTGAATGTTCATCTTGAGGCAGTCACGTTGCACTGGGAAGAAAAGTTTAGCTAGTGTACTTAAAAATACTGTCGAGGGGGAAATGTAAATATTTTAAGCCGGGTTGCAAGTAAGATGTTGGTCATGAGGTACTGTGAAGCTCAGTGTGCAACCTGCCTTCAGTTTAGTACGTCAGTGTCTTTACTTGGGCCCCTACGTCAATTTCTTAGCTTTTCCTATGGATTTTTAAATGACATTTTTTATATAGTTTAGGTTAGGCTAGGTTTAGATTACATCAGGTTGGGTCAGGGTAGGTTATATAAACCTAAAAAAAAGAAACGATTTATGGGGGAGCTACAAATAAAAAAAATTGGCCTGATGTGTCTTGCAACAGGGTGGTCGAAGAAATTCAGGAAACGTTCAAATTTGATCTTTTATCGCTCACATGGGCGTGAGCTGTGCTTTAGGTACAAGAAAAAAAAAAGTCCGTCGCTAGCCACTACAAGATGAGAGGAAGAAGGGGTGTGGGAGGGTGTGGCACGTGTAACTGGTCTGCAGGTGGCTTGGGGTAGTAGGTGTTGGGGGGGTAGCTTCCGAGGATTTGGGCACAAGGGTGAGGGGGATAAGCTGGGGGGAGGGAGACACTGTGAAGGGTTTGGCGTTGGCACGGGGTCTTGCAGGCACCGGGCACCGGGCAGCGCAAGGACCCTCAGTAGCAGTTGCGACGCTGTGGAACACACACGGGAGCTGGTTCTCTCCTGTATGTAGCCAAAAACCACCTTGCAGCACCATGAATGCTTCAGGTTACTGTCAGTTTGCTGAGCATTACCTGCAACCTCCTTCAGTGACCGCTTAGTGCTGATGACACAGTAACCAGGAATAATAGTTTCATTGGCTCTGCAAGAGACAGTGACTCTGGTGTTATAATGCACAGGAGCAGCAGAGAACGAAGAGCCAAGTAGTTGTGTGTAGACTGGAGGAGTTCAGCTTCTTACTGCTTCATGTCCAAATAAAAAAATCTCAAGTTTCACATCTTTAAGAAGCTCAGAGTGAGTCATAGACGAGGCGTGATATTTTGCTGTGTCTGACTTCTTTTTTAATTACTGAAGTTTCCCAGGACACCATCGGCCTAACAAGATATTGTGCATCTGAATGCCCGAGTGGTTCATCTCAGTAGAGTGCAGCGAGTACCAAGAGGCAAGCTACACTTTCACCGCCAGGATGGTGCTCCACAAAGTGAATGAGGAGGACTGTCTTCGTGAAAAGGTCATGAAGAAAAAATACTACTGCAAGAACAACAAAAGAAAGAAGCAGCAGCCCTTTCCTGAAAATGACACCTTCAAGTTTACAGACTATGACTGCATCGGATTTGATCTTGACAACACAATCTGCCGGTACAAAGTGGGTGAAATTATGAGACTAGAGTACAACCTTATCGCCGAGTATATGGTAAATCGTTATGGTTACGAACCAGAACTGCTCCTGCCTTTGGACGATGATATGGATTTCCTGCAGAAAGGACTCATTCTGGATATCAAAAGGGGAAACTTTATGAAGTGTGCAGAAAATGGTCGTATTCTCCGAGCCACTCACGGGACTCGACCCATGACTAGAGATGAAATCCATGACACCTACGGCAAAGACAGGATCTGGGAGCCAGTCGTTGAGTTTATGAGAACGCTTTACGATCACCCTGTGCCCGGCGAAGTTCCAGTCCTGCGATCATTCAAAGACTATCTTGATTTACCAGCAGCTGTAGCCTGTGCAAGGGCGATTGATGCACAGGACAGCTCACCTGAAGGACCCCTGGAGGAGTACGACATCTGGCCAGATGTTCATGTTGCCATGTGCAACATGTATCGTAGAGAACATTTCCGTAATGACCAGGGAGGTTTCTTCCCAGAGATTAAGAATAACCCGGAGAAGTACATTTATGAAGCCAGTGACAAGTTAAAAAAGTGGCTCAAAGCCATCAACGAACACACTTTCACATTCCTTATAACTGGCTCCAGCATCGATTATGCCTCTCACAACGCCAGATATGTCCTGGGTCCAGATTGGCGAGAATACTTCGACATGGTGATATGCACAGCCAAAAAACCTGGGTTTTTCTCTGGAGAAAGGCCTTTCCGCTTCCTCGTAGGAGCTGATGATGGCGACGCAGTTCCTTCACATAAACTACGCATCGACGGAAACTACTCAGGAGGCAACTGGAGAGATCTATTGAACCTGGTGAAGCAGGAAGCTTGCGTAGATAATCCACACTGCCTGTACGTTGGGGACCATCTGGCACAGGACGTTATAGCTCCATCACTGATGGGAATTGACACAGTAGCCATCGTGGAGGAGCTAGCAGCCGAGGGCATGATCGGGGATTCCATGGAGCACGACGCCGGATGCGACCTAATGAGTACCTACTGGGGATCCTTCTTCACCACTGACGGCGACACTCGCGTCTTGGGGCTTGAGCGCATCAACACCCTTTACGGCAGCGTGCCCCTGAGACACGCCCGTCTCGCCGTGCCCTCCCTGGAGGCTGTGGCGAGGTACCCCATCAAGCACCAGTATGACGCCTTCAGCCAAGACAGCTCCGGCTTCTTCCCCGGCGACCCAGTCGTCCTTCATTTTTAAGGGTTCTGTTTGGCACTTGTTCAGGGCATCATTATCTCTAAACACACTGATATACTGTCATTCTGCAGGAAGTCGTCCATCTGTGTGAGTGGACCTGCCAGTTCCCTGCCATATGTTTGTTATTTTGCTGCGTAGAGGTGACTTGTGTGTTTCACGAGTAATATATATATATATATTATTTGCTACCACCTCTGATGACGTTGGAGACCCATGGCCTCGGAAAAAAAATTAAAGGGTTTCAGCAAAAAAATGTTGCGCTTTCTCCCACAAATCATTTGAATGCTTGTATGTGTCATCAATAACATATGAGTTATTAAGCTATTGCAATTACCAGTTCTCAGTAAACTAAATGCCTATTAATTTTACTTTGAAACGTTTTGCAACTAGAATACAAGTCAAAATACTGTGACTTCATTGGAAACAGAACACTAGGTTACCTTTCTGCCCGACCCAGCCCTTACAGTAAATGTAAATCAAAAATTAATCAAAGGCTCTCTTTGACTAAGTGTTAATACTAGACTTATTGTACGTAGGTGTTTACATAAAATTTATGAACTGTGGTCTCTCAAGTTTGGTTATATTAACCACGGAAGATAAGTGTTACTTGCTGTATCTGATTTGGTTTATGATGTGCTAGGATAGTGTGTGCCAACACGGCAAAGTTCATTAGTTACCGTGTACTCAGAATAGTAGAAAGTTTTTGACGTCTGTAGACAAATGTGTTCCATCTTTTCTGGTAAAAGATGTCAGAGATTTAGCATACACTTCAATGATGATTATTAGATTAAACGACTCAGACTTTTGGCTCTGAAACAACTTATTTAGTGTAGTAGTAGTAGTATAATATTCACTGGGAAGTGCTAAGCTCGTAAGGTCATGCTACACACCATTAACAGAAGTTATAATCAAACTTTTTCCAGGAAAGAGGCTAGCTTTACTTCGTTGGATCAAGAGCTATTTTCCAGCATTAATGCAACCTTACTCCCCCCCCCATCCCCTTAAGCCGTACAGAGCCACGCTAACCTCACGCTATTGTTATCTTATTTTTTGACTCTTTCCTGTAAAGTAGTAAAAGAATAATCGGGAATAAAGGAAGTATCATGAGCATAAATAAGTTCATACCTATGTTTCCCTAAATAAATTTCCAAGTTGACAATTATGTTGCATTTCGATGTGTTTGAGAATATCTGCAGTGTTGTTGTTGTACCAGTTCTAAGTATTAGCATATATATATATATATATATATATATATATATATATATATATATATATATATATATATATATATATATATATATATATATATAATTGTTGATCATGTTACTTGAATATTGTTATATCCACGGGGATTTGTAAACCCCAATGGGAATAGGAGCCTATCATCAGCATTGAGGCACCTCCCAGGACATGTCATGTTACTTGAAAGTATGCAGATTGTTTCACTGCTTGTATGTTAATTCCTGTAATGAATAGCATTCACGGATTTTGTGAAGCAATGCTCTATATAAATCTCTGAAATACTGAAGTCGTGTTGCATATATTAGTATTTTGTATCCCACTGTGTTCACTAAGATGTTTAATACAAGTTAAGTGTTCAGTCACCTGTACTATTGAATTATATATAAATAACTATATTTATTTTCATGGTAAAATTATCATTTATTTTCTTTTGTATGTGTGTATGTCTCCTTAACCTGTTAAATGTATATATATATATATATATATATATATATATATATATATATATATATATATATATATATATATATATATTATTATCAATATGTGCATCAATTTATTCATGCAGTCTTATGTATACTGACATTTAAGTATTTTCGTATGTGTAAATTTTCTTCCATATGTACAACGTGTTCAGTAATATAGTTAAATGGCCAAACTATTCCAAAGTATGTGTAAAATTCTTATGAATATCATGTAACTCACTATAGCTCTACTGTGTGAATAAATCATGACTGTTCATTTGTAAAGCACAGAGCTATCATGTAAATGCTCACGCCTGTGTGAGTGATCATATTTACTCGTGTCTAACTCACATGTAGCTTATGCACTCATAACCCTTGATCTCGACCTCTCTCTCTTCCCACACCCCAGACCCAACGGACTACATTCCTTCAAGCCCAAATCTTTTTAAAAGTGCTATTTGTTCCCCCGTATCTACTACTGGAAGAGAAAATGCTCGTCTTTGACAATCTTCAACAAAATACGTTGCTGATCTTTAGATTCGAGTCTTCCTTCAGTTCCTGGTTCCTAATCTACTCTACCCAAGGACAAGAGTCAATGTTTACATTGGGACAATTTTTTCCATAATCCCCGAAATTCTTCTCTAAAACCTCACCCTTTTCCAAGATGGAGTTTTATATCTATATGTGTAATACGTGTGTATTAGGTTAAGTTTGCCTCTGTCAGTGATCTCCGTGTCTACACGACTTTACAAGGTTAAGTTTCAGATGTATTAACAAGTTTATATTTTTATACAAGTAAATATTGATGTAGTACTATCATATTTTATTTCCCTTCTTTGTTTTCCGATGCCACGATTGGTTATGAAGGAATGAGAGAGACAAAGGAAAGACAGAGTGGCAAAAATTGAAAAAAATGGAAATATGTATATGAATATATATATATATATATATATATATATATATATATATATATATATATATATATATATATATATACATATATATATTTTATATATATATATATATATATATATATATATGTGTGTGTGTGTGTGTGTGTGTGTGTGTGTGTGTGTGTGTGTATGTGTGTGTGTGTGTGTGTGTCTGTGTGTGTGTGTGTGTGTGTGTGTGTGTGTGTGTGTGTGTGTGTATAATGTAAAGATATCCGCGCATAATCATACACGATTACTCACACAGAGTACATACACCGACAGATGTATGTTTCTCAGCGTAAATACTCTGAGAGTTTATTCTAATCCCTAAAAGAGGGATTAAAATACTCTTGATAGGTAGTATGCAACGTTAATAACCATCGTGTAGGCGCTAGGCTTTAAGCCCAACTAATCAACAAGCTAACCATGTGTATTTATCACATTAATATACTGTCAAAAATGTATAAACTTCTTGAAAACACTGCAGTGTGTAGGAAACCTTTCACCTGTGCTGCTTAAGATGAATATAGAGTGCAGATTATTATTATTATTATTGTTGTTGTTATTATTATTATTATTATTATTATTATTATTATTATTATTATTATTATTATTATTATTATTCATTGGGAAGTGCTAAGCCCTATGATGTCATTCAGTACCTTGGGAATGGGAGATAATAAAGTTTGATCTAAGGAAGGATATAATGGCTTAGATTTCTTAGATCAAGAGCCCTTCACCTTAATCAAGGCCCCCTCCCTTTCTTGTCTTGAAGAGCATAAAAGCAGAGCCTCTGCTCTCCTGATGGTTGGTTGGTTAATGAGATTTAAAGACAACCTAATACAATAGGGTAACCTTTTCATCATTAGACAAAAATACTTTAATCTCTAAAATAGGGATTAACGTTAGCTTTCGGCATATATGCCCTGAGAGAAATACAACTTTCTGTGACTGTATTATATATGCTGTCCTGAGCTCCACGTGAGAAGAGCAACCACTTGAAACTTAGACAACAGAAGCTAACATCTGATGGTAGAGTGCCTAAGTATTCTTTAACAAAAGAGATGGATGGTTGTCCTGACTTAATTGAGACACCTGTGATTGGCTATCCGACCCTCTTAGCCACGACGCAGTAAACATGTCTTAACTAATTTACCTAGGTGCTCAGAAATTTGGGCCCTGAAGTATACCTGTTAGTATACTGAGAAGTATGTCTCATAATGGTATACTGGCATACCAAGCACGAACGCACAATTTTAGAGAACGAAGGCTTGAACCTAAAAAAAAAAAATCCAGCGTGTAATAATTCTTAATTTAATTTCGTGAGAGCACTGAGGATAAAATTCTTAATAAATTTATTCATGTTGTTTATATTAAAACAAATTGTTAACTCATATATTATTTTCACAGATTAGAATTTATTTCCTTTACTATCATAGAACTCTAGGAGATTGGCATAACAGAATTTACTATCTCTCAACTTTAGACTTGCTAACTCTTATGTGCTTGGGTGTTCTATTAATCTCTGAGAATTATTTGTAAAACCTCAGACACTACGCTAACATGAGAAAAAAATGGCCTACTTTCCAGTTCGATTTTTCCTGACACTGTCAGTCTCCACCACAGAGACGTATTGTCCCAGTCCACTTTTTCCCAATACATCTGTAATATCCTGGCTGGCACTGGTGCTTTCATTGTTTCTCATTTCCTTAGAGGCCTCTTCATCTCTTCCTCTGTCGTTTTAATTTCCTCTAGTCTTTTTCACTGCTTCTACAGTCCTTCAAGCATAGAAACCGAATGTAAATCATTGGCATTATATTCTTACAAGTCTGAACTCAAATTGAATTGAAATAAAGAACTGTCAATGAATAGACAGGAGGGTGATCGAGGGGCTCGAACCACTGTCTGTCTAGACTAGGGGTTCTCAAACAGGGAGGGAATTCTCCCCTGGGTTTTTTTTTTTTTAGGGTGTTTCATGGGGAAGTGGGACCACTACCCAACAAAGTGTGATGACCTGTAGATTATGTACAATCAGTAGAATTGTAGTTTCTTTTTAAATTAATCTGTGACATTCATTAAAGTTTATTGAATGTCACAGACTCAATTAAAAATAAAAATAAATATTTCTCTTTTTATCTGACTTATTTTTATTCACAGAATTTGGAACCCATCATGAGTATCAAAAAAAAGAGGGTACGATAATTCATATATTTAATATGGTTTCGCATCCATTAACATCGCTGGAGAAGAAAGACCTTAATGTGTTATTTGTAACAAAATTTTGTCAAATGATTCTAAGAAACCAACAACGTTGAAGCAACATTTGTAAAATGTTCATCCTCAACATATGGATAAAACCTTTTTCGAACGCCATGGGAATGCTCTCAAAAATATGAAGCCGGATTCAACAGAGGTACTCCAAAGGGTTACTAAATCTTCTTATGTCGTAGCACTGGAGACGGCAAAGCAGAAAAAAAAAAACATATATTTTGGGAAACTTTTATCAAACCTTGCGCTCTCAAAATGGTGGAAATTCTGTTGGAAAATGGATTTGGAAAAAAACTTTCAGAAGTTTCACTATCAAACAGTACTGTTCAGAGTAGAATCAGCGACATGGCCATTGTCATCGAGGATACAGTCGTACAAGAGATCAAGTCTGCAGCAACTGGTTTATTTTCAAATTAAAATGATGAATCGCTGGTGTTTGCAAGATGTGTTCACTCAGGGTCATTTAAAGAGGCGTTTCTCCTTTGTTCTGCTCTTGAAACAACTATCAAGGCCACAGGTATTTTGGATAAGGTTTCATCTTTCTTTGAATCACAAAATCTTTTGTGGGATAATGTCCGTGGATGCTGTACAAATAGAGCACCAGCTACTTTTGGGGACAAAAATCTGGATTTCAAGTTTGTGTGAAAAAGCGAGCTCCAAAAGCGAAAGGCATTCATTGTATGATCCGTCATCAGGCACTGGCCTCAAAAACACTTCCAGCTCCACTAGGGAAGGTTTTTCGATCAAACAGTTCAAACTGTGAATTTTGTCAAAGGAGGCGCTCTCAGCTCATGACGTTTCAAGCAGTTACGTATTGACATGGATGTAGACCATCATTTGCTTCACTTCCACACAAATGTTCGATAACTTGCAAGAGGAAATGTAACTGAGCGAGTATCTGAGCTTTAGAAATGAGCTCAAATTATTTTCTGAAGTTCAGGGTAAGATGGAATTGTTTGCCTGGTTGAATGATGAGCAATGGATCGTGCGCCATGCGTATTTGGTTGACTTCTTTGAGCAGCTGAATGAACTGAATCTTCAGATGCAAGGAAGGAATACAAACGTCATAAAATTCGTGAATTCCTTGTAAGCTTTCATAAGCAAGCTGGAAAATTAGAACAGAAAGGTCAAGATAAAAAATATTGCGATGTTTGAGTAACTGTCATCAGTTTTTGTTGCTGGTGGTGAAGACCAGGTGCTTCCAGAATTTGCAAAAAAAAAAAATTAAATTTTGTAGCGTTTGACAGCACTGGAAAATGCATTTAGTCGCTATTTTCCTGAAATTAGTGATGAGGTGTTAGATTTAGCTCAAAATTCATTTAAATTATCAGATGAAAAATGTTCCTGATGATCGTCAAGATAAATTTCTGGAGCTGAAGACTGATTCAGAGCAAATCATGTGTTCCATG
>NC_091344.1:7276232-7283732 GCF_038502225.1 Cherax quadricarinatus | reverse complement strand
TTGCTCTAAAACCAATAAACTCCGACCTTATACTCAAAATTTCTTTCTCCCACAATCCTCCGTACCAACACTACTCAAGCATCAACTCTCTACCCAAAATCTTTAACACTCACAACACTTCATCCCATCCCTCCATATCCTCTAGTCTAGTTGATTCTCGGTACAATATCGATTTCACAGGATGACTGAGGATAACGTCAAGACAATGACTTTGGAATTCTGGCCAGGTAGTTGTGGCTAGAGGCACTCTGATGTGATTGTGGCACTCTCACATGTTGAGTGGGAGAGACGGTGGTGCCAGCCTCCCAAGAAAAGGTGTAGGAAAAGATAGGGTGTGTGTGAGGTGAAATGAAAATGGATCAGAGAATGTGTGGGTGGGCGAGCGAGCGAGCGAGCGAGAGAGAGAGAGAGAGAGAGAGAGAGAGAGAGAGAGAGAGAGAGAGAGAGAGAGAGATAGAGCAACCTAGGTTGACCTCAGTTAGCTTATAGCCTTTCCAATGTTTAAATACATAAGCTGGTGTTCAACTTCGTTTGACATCGTCACCTGCACTTCTGAGAGAAATTATGCAACTGAAAATGTAGTTGGTCAGTAGCTTCTATATTTTTTGCAATATTGCCATTTTTTTCAAATTTAATGGTGGACATATGCTCTATAGTGATTATGAGCATAGTGCTCAGTCTTCCTGATGCCTGTTCTGTTTTTATTTCTACTGACCACCGGCAGATGGTCTGGTATTGGACTTGTTTCATTCTCTGATAATCATGCAGAAGATTTGTTGATGTTTTTATATTAAGATGGTTTTTGTACCCCTCCAGGCAATCATCTGAATAATGACAGAGACAGCAGACTCAAGGCTGGTATAAAATTTTGCTCTCATATTGCCGATTCAAAGCGTACCTGTTGTTGAGATTCACACTGTAGCTGCGCCGGACATTTGATTGGATGGTGGACGAAATGGTGCATTACTGACAAGTGTAAGAACAGACACAAGTTATAGAACAAGTGCATGGTGAAACAAAGTTCCGTTATGGGTACTCTTTATTCAAATTACGATTTCGTGAGTCATGTTGACGGCAGTAAGGGGACTTGAGCTAGAGTTCGTCACGGCCACGCTAGCTGGAGATTCGTCTGTAAAAACTTGCATTTGTGGTCACAGTGGTGCCTATGCTAACCTTCCTATGGTGTAGAAATATACCTAGTTGGATTAATCTTATTGTGGCTAGCTGGTCCAGTGGCTAACGCGACGGTCTGGAGTTTTGAGACTCTCTGACCGCGGGTTCAAATCCCGCCTGTGGTATGTTTTTTTTTTTTTAAGATAGCTCTAGACAGAGTAAACCGAACTCTTTGCGTGCGGTTTATCTTTTACTTTCTTACGTAGAGGATTCGTCTCCCACAGCCAGGATATGTGAGGATATCCTTGTGAGTTGCTGCACAGATCTGCCAGACCTGGAAGTCCCAGTTGAATTGTTGACGAGTTAATAATACCCACGACGTTAGGGGATGCAGTTCTGCATATCATTTTTATACTTTCCCATCGTCTGCCTGGCTGTGTAGGTAGGTGAAGGAGGCGCCACAGCCAGGAATGGCAAGCTGGCAAAGTTTTTCTGAAGAAAAAGAATGCCACATATAAAAGTTCTTTTTGTAAACATCGTTTCCAGGTGATCTCTCTCTCTCTCTCTCTCTCTCTCTCTCTCTCTCTCTCTCTCTCTCTCTCTCTCTCTCTCTCTCTCTCTCTCTCTCTCTCTCTCTCTCTCTCTCTCTCTCTCTCCCGATGTTCATCAACCCCGGCAGAGATGACAAGTACAACACACTATATATTAAATAACACCGATCCTTCATTATATCCACTTCCTCATTTACTGATAATCCTCAGCCTCGTCTCTTTATTATCTCACCTCCCCTGCGGCACATGGTCACCCTCTTTCCCTCTCCCTCTCCCTCTCTTCCCTCTCAAATTTCTTGCCTCTCCTCCCCTTCCCTTCACTACTTTCCATGTCGTTTTTCTTCGTTCTACTTCTACTCTCCTCTTTTACACTATTTTCTCTCCATCTCTCTTCTCGTATTTCCTCAATCTCTTCCTCTTTACCTTGTCTCTCGTATTTCTTGCCACTTCTTTCAAATTTCTTTACTCTCGTCTTCGCCTCTACTCTTCTTTCCAGTCATCCTTTCCCTTCTGTTCTTCACTCTTCTCTTTTACCTCTCTTGCATACGTTGTCTCTCCCTGTTTCTCTGTCACCTGTATTTTTAGAGTTTTCTTCCAAGCAGGATGGCAACTTTCGCCCAATAAATATGGCAGAAACACGTTTGGTGTAGAAAAACGTTTCGCTCAGGGTAGAGTTTGACCCAGAACGAAACGTAATGAAGGTTTGATGTGAGCCAAGTACTTCTGGAGTGTCAGTGCTGTGGGCTGCACCGGTTCATTGGCTGGGTAATAGGGATTTAAATCCTATCGACTGCAAGAGGGTCATTACGGCCGCTCAAAACCACCCAGGAACACTTGCGAGATTTTGGCCTAAATAGCAACGCTCTTCTTGCCGAATAAGGCAAGCGAAAATTTGTGTATGAAATAATTTCACAAAAAATCATTCTCAACCTAACGATCAAAAATATATTTCAATGTGCTTGTTTATTATTAAATTATTGTAAACTTATCTAAAATGCATATAATTGGATTTAGTTTGATTAAATTGCGTTTGTTATAATAATGCTAGATAAGTTTTCTAAGGTTCTTGGAACTAGAGCCTCAAAATTGTCAATAAAAATAAGTTTGTTAACATTATTAGTGTTATTTGTCAAATGAAACTTCATGTTAAAATTAAATCTCTTATACTGGCACTAAGTTTTCTGTGCCTTATTTTCATTAATACTATATACATATTCATTAATATATACATTTCTCATATTGTTTGAGCCGTCTACGTGTAATCTTAATTGCTAAATGTATTTGTACTGTTATTATATTCCCAGGGAGGCGCTTGGCGTGTTGGGGTCATATGTAACGTCTGAGAAATTGATGATACTCGGGTTTTACTCCTTGAAGTGCACAATTTTCCTTTTTATGCTTAATTCGACAAGGCTCTTGTAGCTCTCAGCTGAGAAAGTGGCAATATGAGCAGTTGTAGCACTGCGAGTAGACTCGTGTTTAGAGTCATCAGTGTAAATTGTGATATTTGGTGCCAACAGGTGAGGGATTTTTTCTTGGCCAATTGCCACGTTCAGAACAGAATAACGCTCCATTATTACCCCTTGTCTCCTATGCCCTATTCTTAATTGCTTTTTCCCCTGCAGTATGGGACGCCTCTCTCCCTCTCCACGCTCTGTCCCCTTCCTACGTCACTGGTTGTCAAACTAACACACCTGTGTTCCTTCTCTTTCTCTCTTCCTTCGTTACCCCTCTCCCCTCTTCCCCTACTCGTACAACCTAGCTCTCCCCTACCCCTCACATCACTTCTCTGTCTTTATCACGGCGTGATGGGCACATATATATAACCCAGTACACTTATGGCTTTGGTTCTCCCTAGCCTGTCATATTTCTATACGGTTGTTTATTCTCTTATTTAACCGTGGGTTCTAGATGCATTATCTGTCTGTCAGTTGTGTAATATGAATGGATTTATGTGTGTGTGATTGTCTGTGTTTATCGTTTATAAGTGATTGATACTGTGTGGATATGTGGATGTTTGTAGACTGAATAAGCATGTTGTGCATCCTAATTCATTTAACTGACCTCACAACTTCCGATGACCTGCCTCTCTATCTACCTGGAGTCTACCTGGAGTCTACCTGGAGTCTATCCACCTGGAGGTTGTTTAGAGCGTCATGCCCCGCGGCCGGTCTCCTACCAGGCCTCCCGGTGGATTAAGACATGATCAACCAGGACAGTTATTGATCAATCAGTTCATCAACGAGCAACGCGGATAGTTACTGATCAGTACAATCTGTCATTTAGCAATCAGTTCATCAATGAGAAACGCGGATAGTTATTGATCAATACAGTTCATCATTGAGCAAGGAGGATAGTTACTAATCAATACTTGTGTTCATTAAGCGACACACACACACATAACTACTGATCAATACCTGCGATCACTGAACAATTTGTCCATAAACTTGGGAACTGAAAAGTTGTCTGTTTCTGCTAGGAAATGGCCGCTAGTGACGTCATACTGGTTTCAACCAATCAGAGCTTCACACCTTCTGTGTTTGTTGGGTAAACGGACACAAGGGCAACTAACGTGACATTTTATTGTGACAACGTTTCGCTCTTCAGGATCTTTCTCAAGCAGTAACGGCTCGATAAAACTCCTGGAGAGCGAAACGTTGCCACAATAAAATGTCACATTAGTTGCACTTGTGTCCTTTTTACCTAACATACTGTCGGTAATTCTAGCAACATTATTATACCGTCTGTGTTATTCTTCTCAGGTTAGGATCAGGTCTTCTTGCAACTGTCTTGATATCGATTAGTTTGGCACGATATGCAAATTTAACCAGCCTTCCTCTTCTGATAAGTGGTGCAGAAGGTTCGAAGCTTCACACCGAAGACCTCAGACTACTTCTCCACTTCGTCGAAACGTTTCGCTAATAAAGATACCCTGTGTAGCACAGATGTCTTACACATTATCTTCACAATGTTCTAGCGTGAGTCAGTAGGCCTTCTGCAGTGCTTCTCATACGTTCTTAGACACATACAACCACATTGTATTTATCTTGTTTTTGAGATTCCATAAAAATAAGGGACAAATCAATGACAAGATGGCAAATCTAATATATATATATATATATATATATATATATATATATATATATATATATATATATATATATATATATATATATATATATATATATATATATATATATATATATATATATATATATATATATATATATATATATATATATATATATATATATATATATATATATATATATATATATTATGAGTAGTCATTGAAAAGGTGCAGAGAATTTAGTGTACTAAACCCAGTTTGGTCTGACCCCAGAAGGCTAAGAATATATTACCCTGTATAAGGTGGTTCTTAAATTAGTAAAGAGGCTCTACGCTGTTCAAAACTAATATCAACTTTCACTTTACTAAGATATGCGAGAGTTGAAAGTTTGAGGCTGACCCCAAGAAGCGTTCTAATGTTACTCCACTTGAACTATACAGCTGATGAAGTATTCTACTCGGGTACCCATTATATGTATCCCCATTCTCTGGATACCTAATTACTGCTACTACTACTACTACTACTACTACTACTACTACTACTACTAATAATAATAATAATAATAATAATAATAATAATAATAATAATAATAATAATAATAATAATAATACTGCTACTACTACTACTACTACTACTGTGCAAGAAAGGTATAAAATACCGACAATATGAAAGTTAAGACATCCAGTTAAGTTAAGATATCCAGATGTTGCACATGTGTCTTAACTTTCATACTACTACTACTACTACTACTACTACTACTACTACTACTACTACTACTACTACTACTACTACTACTACTACTACTACTACTACTACTACTACTACTCTACTGTGATAACTACAATAGAACTGACGACGTATTGAAGGAGCAATGTGCAGGGGCATCTATCTGATACATCGTAACTTATCTATCTGGGTCAGAGCCATTACTGTTGTGTTATTATTATTATTATTATTATTATTATTATTATTATTATTATTATTATTATTATTATTATTATTATTATTATTATTATTATTATTAAGTTAAACACTAAACCTGAAAGGTTCATACAGCACTGCAGGAGACGGATGTGAAAGTAGGAATGCGCGAAGGGTAGGAGTGATGGGCAGGGGTGTGCAGGGGTAGTGGTTAGGGAAGCTAGGAGAGAATACAAGAGAAAAATTCATATCAGAACTGGTGCAAAAGGCTAGTTTACATTTAAAAGTGGAAAAAAAGAATCTACATCAGCGGTGGGACTTTCAGCGAGGAGGTCAGTTAGAGTGAGTGTGCTGGGGTGGTGTAGACGTCTTTGACAACCTTGTTAATTCTAAATAACGTGTAGCCCAGTGATGCATTTTGCAAAGCATCATCAGTTCTAGGCGAAACGTTGCAGCTAAGGTTTCACTGCAATCGTACTTTCTTTCTCACAACCCATGGATCTGCAACATCGTTGATCCGACACGTTAAGATAAGATTTGTTGGGATTTTTAACTCCGAGGTTAGCCACCCAGGATAAGCCAAGAAAGTCAGTGCGCCATCGAGAGTTGTCTTATTTCCATTGTGGTTCTTTACTCTTGTCCCCCAGGATGCGACCCACAATAGTCGGCTAACACCCAGGTACCTACTTACTGTTAGTTCAACAGAAACAGCAGATATAAGGAAACATGCCCAACATTTCCATCCACGTCGAGGATCGAACCACTGAAGCGAAAGCGGTCTCTAAATACTGTCAGTGTTCTTGGTAACAGTGCAGTAATCAGCAAGGATAATTTAAAGTTCTGTTGCAAGTTTGTCACAGATGTTGTGCGGCCACAAAGTTATATATATAAAACCTTGACAGCAGGTAGATAGCTCATTCTCTCCTCAGCACCCTGTTTGTTGCTCTCTTCTGGGCCTGTCTTTGCTTAAATTTTGAAGAATGAGACACTCGCGCAATATTTGGGAATTTTTAACGTCAGCCAGTGACTTCTTTACTAAAATATTGAGGAGTACTGAACACATAAACTTTAAGTTGGGGGACTTATTACTTCAAACTCCTCTTCATCTTCCACCGTTCTTCTCCGTATTGGACTGTGGAAGGCACTGGTTGGCAAAACGTATCCATGTTAAAGATTCCCAATATATTGCTCAAGTCTCCTCCAGAAAGATGCTGTATGTCCCTTGTAGGTTCAGCGTTTCATCTTTTATTACAATAATTGTCTAGAAAGACAAGGTGGTACCCAACAAGACACTGACTAGCAAGAGGTCAGGCGCTAAACCCACAGGCGCTTCCTCTTTGTATTCACCAAGTGTTTCTCGTTTCGCTTTTTGAAGTACGATACAATAAATAATGGCACGTGAGTCATGTAGACATTAAGCCAATCAGTGGCTTTATCAGTCCACTACAAGGACATGATATGCAGACTGTTGAACTATACATAAAAGGTGAGGTTATCAGTCCCTCAGCCTTTGGAATTTATGAAGAGCACCGTAGTCTTGAAGAATCTTCAAGACTCTTCAAGACTACTGTAGTATACTGTGGTATACCGCAGTATACTACAGCACCTCAGTATATCGCAGGTATACCACAGTGCTCTGGTATTTGTTTCATTATGCTTAGTTTGAGTAATGGTTATGGCAGAGTGTATCATTGTGTGGTTGTGTTGTGTGGCCGTGATTGTAGTGGGGTTGTGGTTGTAGTGGGGTTGTAGTGTGAGTGTTGTTGCAGTATGGATATAGTATGTAATTGCATTGGTTGTATTGTGTGGTTACCGTTGTGTGTGTGTGTGTGTGTGTGTGTGTGT